>NW_009660184.1:278371-285249 GCF_000708025.1 Charadrius vociferus | reverse complement strand
GAAAAATAATAACTTCCTCAGTCACTGCCTCGAGGCACTGCACTCCTAGGGAGTTTGACAACTCATCTGCCCGAGCTTTCAGGATCATCCAGGAGTAGTTTTCCACACTTCTGGTAAAATGGACTAAAATCGTGTCCTCAATATCCGTAAGCTGCTCGTGACTGAAACCAACAACCAGTATGCAGATAACAGAATCACAGGTGAAAAGAAGTTGTAGGCAGCACATTATACCCAGTTTTATGCACTTTCTCTGTTTCATCAGTATTAGGAGTGAGTTTGCAATGTAAATAATGGGAAAAGATGGCCTGTACCTAAGCCTTACACATATGATTGTTGCTTACATGATGGACATTTAAAGGACATGAAAACATAATAATAAGCTACAGACTATGTTCTGCCTACACTATAGTCAAGCACTATTGTATGCTAAATAAATATTTTAAATAGGAGGCTTCTTTTATGGATGATTCAACGTCTCTTGATATTTACAGCATTTATAAAAGGCTAAACAATATACATTAACCAGATCATTTGCCTCATCTTTCACCATTCCATTTGTTTTATTACTCATATAAAACATGATTCTCTGGGCAGTTTAGATGAGCGTAGAGTGTGAAATCCTGCTGGCCACATATCACTTTCTTCCATATCTGAGATATTTCTCTCTGGAGCAGTAGGTCTCAATACTCCTATGCAGTACACGAACACTAAATTTTTTTTTGACCTGTTTATCAATGTGCTTTTGTAGCAATCCTCAGAACAAAGCAAAGGAAAACAAAATAGATAAGGAAACTAAGAACACTGATTTGCAGCCTCAGTTAACTGAAATTGAACTAATTGAGATCCAATACATGCCCTTTATATTTTTTGTTTAGGGTAGAAAGCTAGAAATCTAGTCAAAATGAAATTTGCTACCTGAAGGGTAGTTTCTTTCCCTGTTATGGAAAAGAAAGATAAAATTCATGAAAGCATTGGGAAGGAGAATTAATTCTGAAATTCCTGGGCTGGTTGGCAGAGGTTATTGTGTGAAGTGCTGCAACGGCTGGAGGTGTTGCTAACCTGGCTTTTCCCAAGAAAAGCAAGCAGCAGGGCCCCAGGATTTTGCAGTCTGTTGTCCTACATAACTGCCTTATCTTCCTATGCCCAAAGTCAGCTAAGATAGGAAACAAAACCACCAGCATTTCATTTAAATGACAACAAACAAAATACACCAAATGACAGCAAACAATAACACTAACATTAAAATAGCCGTGGTTGTTTTCTTAGTAGAGTAAGGAGTACTATTACATTGCAGTAAACATACCCAGAAAAGACTAAGTGCTACATGCTTCTTTGTGCCATGCACAAATTTCCAGAGCCAATCCTTGCCCATTTAACTCTTGGGGGTGGTGAGCCTTAAATAGAGAGAAGGAGTGGCAGAATGGCTCATAACATCTGTTTCCTTTTCTAAGCCACACCATTCTTTCCAAAGCCATGTAAAATGAGTGGTTCCTCCCTGGCAGAAACAGAGCCTGCCACTGAAACGCTCTGGTTAGGCGAAGGACTGGGGAACGCTGTGGCAAGTGCTGCTGCTGAGGGACCATCACAAGAGTGGCATTGGCGGCACTGTGTGCTGTGAGGTGCTCCTACAGCGTAGCGTCAGTTCAGCAAACAACCTGAGCCCCGAACTAGTAATCCCCACTTGTATTTACGAGTTCAACAAGGGCAAAATTCTGCGTTACTGAACGTGTCAGGCTGAATGATGTGGGGATTTGTGGCTTCACCTACCCAAACTGAGGCCCACCCACTGGTCTGTCGATACCATTAAATTGCTAGTATCACCCGTAGCACAACTTTGATATGAGCAAAATTGCGTGCCGGTGGAGATAGCAGAGGCCAGGCAATGGGAAGATTGGATGGGATGGTTTTGTTTTCAATGCATAACAGAGATTAGCTGTAGGAGAAGTGCTACGGGTCTCGGTGCTGGGCGGCTGCCCCTGACTCAAACTTTTTAGCTGTATAGGCACAACGTGCACGTACCACTGTGTCTGAGAACTGATCCAGAGAATTTATCTTGGCAATCCATGCCAAAGCTTTTTCTTCGTGATAAAAATTACATGGAGAAAACCAATGGCAGAGTTTGAATTTCGAAGGACAGAGCAGTTTGTTATGAGTGCTTTTGCACCTTTGCATGGCAAACATCAAAAGGCAAAGATTTAAGACAAATGTTTCAAAAAATGATATCCTTATTTTAGAGAAAAATAGGTTTTGTTGCAGACACATGAGTATGTCTCTGATGTCACTGTTTTATTCACATTGCTAAGATCACAGCTGAATGAAGGGGTTTTTTGAAGTGGATATGCAAAGAATATCTTACAGATGGCATACTTCAAAAATGCAACACAGTTCAGTGCCTTTCCAGAAGAGATATTGTTCAGAAAGTCTGAAGCAATATTAACTTTGAGAAGTAAAGGCTATTCTTATAAATTTTCCCAGTGGCTCAAGTCTGACATGATTTCAAACAAACTGATTCTGATAATATATAAACAGACTTTCTAAGAATATTATTGCGTGTTTCTAGGTTTGTTCTTTTCTCATATATTTTGTCCAGAGATGAAATAATGCCAAACAATAGCCTTGGTCATTGAATTAGCAGAAGACCTTCAGATTATCTCAAAACTACATCTCATCATTGAGGTTGTCCCCTGTTTCTTCCCAACATTCACAGACATTTCTCAATTGGTCAAAATTCTCCTGCAAGTTCATCCTCTAGAAAGCTGTGCCAGGTAGATATCCAGGCATAAAAGCAAACACTAAACTGCTTTATATGGGACTTCTACCCTTACATGGGATAGCTAGATAATGAAATTATATTTCCTTCATTAAAACTTATCGATCCAGTATGGGTTCCATATGGAAGGGCTTGTCTTCTGTGGGAAATGGGTGAATGGTTAAGAACTGAACATTTCTTGACACATGCCCAAAGTCTTGGTAGCTCTTGATCTTTCAAAGAGTTGTCAAGCTCTTTTCCCAGAAAAAAAAAAAAAAAAAAAAAAAGTCTGAAATAAAGCCTAATGGATCCTCCGTGTGTTTAAATTAATATATCCATGAAGCCAATATTCCAACAAGGGTACACAACAGTGTTCACAGTTTGATATGCTCTCAGTGCACTCCAGAAATTACTCTGGATCAAGAATTCAGTCAGACATTTCTCTGGCCATACTGTGGTACATCAGGTCTAGACATTGACACAGAGGCCAGGTCTGCACAATAAATTCTGGCTTGCCAGAGTTAGTTAGGTGTTGTGACAAAATATGATTGTCAGAACTATGGCAACAGAAACCACTAGCACAGACATGATTTTCTAGGAAAACTTTGCATGTGCCCAGTTAGTGTCTTTAATTTAGGGAAGGGGGCACAAACTGAGCCAGCAAAATCATAGTTTTGCCAGTCTAAAATATGTGGCTTCACATCCATTCTCCGAATATATATCAGGTGGGATACTAGGAAGCTTTCCAAAGGCAGACCTTTCCTTAATTTGTAAACATTTTCATTAGAAAATGAGCATGTCTCCAAGATTTGGTTTGTGTAGTTTTTCCAAAGTCAGGAAAATTCATTAGGTTAACATTTATTTGAAAAGTTGACTTTCCACCTCCTTTTACCTTCATATATTATCTGTAAAATGTGGATTATACTATTTTCCTGCTTGAGAGGAGTGTTGTATATATATGTCTATTGAAAAAGTTGAGCTTCTCAGGTACCTTAAGCTCACAGAGCTTTTCCTGGAAACAGAAATGCCTTTTTTTTTTTTTTTTCTTCAAGTTCTATGAGAAAATACACTTTTTTGACAACTTGGGTTTTTTTTTTTTTACTCAAGGTTTCCAAATTTCCAAGCATTTTCAGACATGAGGAGGTAGGTGGGTTCAGGAATCTGACATGTCAAGATAATATATCATTTTTCACTTATTATTATATACAAAGTAGAAAAGAAAAATCTGTCCCAAACTTGCATAAATCTTCAAAATATTAAATAAGAACACGTTAGCTTGATTTAGCTACCATCTCTGTGAAAATCTGGAATTCTGTCCCTTTCTAACTACAGCCTGACTAAATATTAACAGAAGAAAGTACACACAGAAGAGTTAGAAAAGTTTCTATAATTTATCAGAAAAAAATTATTTCAAAATTAGGAAGAAATGTATGCGAGAAATATACTATGTCAAAGAAGAACATATTTGGACCTTAGAATAAGGGCCCAGAAAAAAAAAAAAAAAGACATATTTAATTTCTGCTCTTATAGTTTCTACTTTCAAAAATTTCCACCAGGCAGTCTGTAGGTTGGTGGGCAGGAACATTTCTGTTTAATATGGATCAAAAGTTAATGACATTGGAGTATAAAGAAAGAGCGTAAGTCCAGCTGAGGTTGTTCTGTTTCCATCAGGAGCTGTTCATGGACATCTACAAAGGATAATAAACCAAGGCATGGATTGAACTACACATGAATGTTGGCATAATCTTCAGAATACAGAATTCTTAAGACAGAGTTTGCATTTCAGACCTTTTATTTCCTGACTGTGACCAGATTTCTCCTCCATGAATTTATCTTGTCTCTTTAGGAATCCATTCATACCTTTGGCCTCTTAGCCTATGGCTACAATTTCCATCATTTTAAAAGGCGCAAAAAGATATTTCCATCAATTTAATTTACAGCTGTTGCTGTATAGTAGCACCAATTGTCCCCCTTTCATGCTGAGAAATATTAAACGTGGCCTTGGGCAACCTGGTCTAGTGGGAGGTGTCCCTGTCTATGGCAGAGGGGTTGGAACTCGATGATCTTCAAGGTACTTTGCAACATAAACCATTCTATGATTCTATGGGGGTTTATGCCTGGAATAAGCCTTGAATCAAGGATGAATTCAACTTCACAGCCCTTTTGTGAAAATGGAAGAGTGAAGATGGTGATTGAAGGGAACAGGTTTATTCAAGACCCTGATATAAATCATCATGTTATATGTCCTGAACTATGTTTCATTGGATGACCTTCACGACAATTAGCAGAGTGACTTCAAAAGTTTTCAGATTGCTTTAATGGGTATGCCATTCAACTAATATCAAGATTTTAAGATATTGTATTTATTGCGATGCAAGCACTCTACAGTTTTCCTCTCATGAAAAACAAAAGAACAGCTAATCAAAATACGTTAGCATATTGCCACTTTCAGTACCATGACCATATTGTTCCAAGGCAACTGTATAAAGTTAGATCCTTATATCGAAGACAACTCTCTGTCTATAAGTACAATAAAAAGTGTATTGAGGAGGGAAAGAACAAAAGCAAAAAGAAATAGAGCACTGATATCACACACCTTTAGATACGTGGTGGGTTAGCCTTGGCTAAGGGCCAAAACGCCCACCCAGCTGCTCCCTCACTGCCTTTGCTCAGTGGCACAGTGGTGAAAATAGGTAGAGAAAGCTCATGCATTGAGCATCCATTACTGTTGTGAACAAAACAAATTCTTCTAGTGAAAAATTAATTTAATTTTTTGCCAATTACAATGGATTCAGGTAGTGAGAAACAAAAAGACACACTTTAGAACAACACCTTTCCTCCCCTGTTTTCCAGACTTGACTTCACTCCTGCACTCTTTCACTCATGTTTTATTTTCCTCTAATCTCTTTTTTCTATGTTTCTATCTTTTCCTTCTATTTTATTATTAGAAATCATGTTTCTATTTCTTATTTGTTATTTTGAAGCACTTACTATATTTTTAAGTAGACTGCAGTACAACCTTACTTCAGCAAACATTTTACACAAAGGGGTTTTATAACACCCTTATTTCCCTTCAGCCATCAGAGTTACCAGAACAGAGGAAACAGACAAGTGTTTGTTCTGTAAATCTTTTCTGTTGTTATTTCTGGAGCTGGTCTAAAAATAGAAATATTTTTCTGTGAAAAATATAGTTGAATGTTATTCCTGGTTTTAAAGATTCTAAACCTTTTTCAAAATGCTATGAAAGTGGTAAAAATAGCAAATAAATTCAATGCAAAATGTAACAGATCAGTGTTGTTAAAATTCACCAAAATCTCTCTGACACGCTGAAGTAATCTCTGTGAAACACCGCTGTGAAATACTGTTTCCAAATCTATTCAGAGTGTCTGGTATATCTGATATATATAGTGGTGAATTTCTTTTGTACCCCAAAACCATTGACAAGTTCAGTGGAATTGTTCTTATTTCACAGCAAGTTCAGTTTCAGTGAAGTGTTGACATTTTTTAGTTTGATGCGCTTACCTACGGAAACCTGCAGCGCTTGACAACTGATGCTATTCAAAAGTAGCTTTGTAATGCTGTGGGCAATTATTAAGCATAGAAATTGATCAATTCAGTTCCAGAGTATTATATCAATGCTATATTACAGTTAAAGCTGTATTCTCTCCAGCTTTGCTTTCAAAGTTATATCCTTATGGCAGCTACTCTTTTATAGAGTTCCACAAACTTCTTTTGTTTCCATTGCCACCGTATGTCTGGAATGATCTTCATATATTCAAGAGCAAATCTTGCTTTGTTCACCAATTCTACAAAATATTTTAAGATTTTCTATCACTGCAGTGACACCTGGTGTTGAAAGCAAAGTTGTTAATAGCTCAAAGGGATAAGAGAATCCTTTTCATAATACGGATTTTCTTAAGATCACCAACATCTGGGACTTTTCACCACCTGCCAACTTGAAAGAGAAAAAAAGGGAATGGAAAGGGGGAAAGGAAAGGAAAACATAGAGAGGAAAGGGGACAAGAGAAGGGGGACAGGGAAGGGGAAGGGAAGGGAAGGGAAGGGAAGGGAAGGGAAGGGAAGGGAAGGGAAGGAAGAGGGAGAGGGAGAGGGAGAGGGAGAGGGAGAG
>NW_009660184.1:266781-278317 GCF_000708025.1 Charadrius vociferus | reverse complement strand
GTTTGTCCGGCCGCCCCCCCCCCCCCCCCGAAAAAAAAAAAAAAAAAAAGAACTTGGTTTAATATGAGCTTGTTTTCTGATGTTCCTTGTTTGCGGTCTTCTTACACAGAACAAAAATACTGAAATAATTCTTCTGCACCAAAGACTGGTTTGTGCATTGGCTCAATTGATAAGGTTAATTTCTCAGTCAGAATACTGACTTTTCAAATTAACTAGATTTAGAAAACCTCAAGGTGTCTGTGAAAACAAAGCAAATAGAGAAGTGAAAGATCACTGCTTTTTTTTTTTCCTGAGGAGAACCACTGACATTTTTTAATTTGTTTTAAGGAAAATAAAGCATTCCTTTGTATGTATGTGTGTTTGTAGGTATATACATATGTTTTGGTTTCAACTAAAGAAACTGTAGCTGTGTGGTTGCATGCAGAAAAATGCTTCAATAAAGCCTAAGTGGAATATACAATCAATGGATTTAAATCTATATATATAGTTTTGTCTGCAACAGAATTCCTGTGTGCTAGCATACATAAAATATGAGCATCACTAATAAACAGCAGCTGGAGTATATAGCAAGCTGGATCTTTGTGTGGAATATCTTTAAGGTGTTTTTGGCACAACTTCCAGGACTGTCTTGACCAACACTTTCCCAGATGTGTAGGATTATGGGATATATCTGTTGGAATCTCTCAGGAAAGCACTTTAATTCACAGCCACACCTGGGCTGGATATTGCAATCAGCTCCCATTTTCCATTTACAATTTTCCTACCTCGTTCATTTTAATTTCTCTGTTTTCTCCCTTATCACTTAATATATTTTCCTCATTATTGGCATCTGGGCTGTGTGTTCTAACACAAACACCGAAAGACCAAATCAAGATTAAAAAAAAAGAGCAAAAATATTCCCATTTCAGATGGAAGAGCAGATGGAGCTCTTGGCACTTCAGAGGATTCAAATTGACCCTCTGCACCAAGCTCAGGGAAGACAGACTGTCACTGCTGACTGGAAAACACTAAAGAGACCTGTTTTCCCATCGAATATACAGTAGCATTTTCTAATTCTTTAGCTCTAAGCTGTGCATGGCCATGAAAGAGCAGCTGATTTTCTCAGATTAGACCCCTTCATATGTCATGGGTGCGCTTCTCTTGCCTTTATGTTGAAATGATTGTTCTGAATTTTGAGATCTGATTTTGATTCTACCATTTTCTTATCAGTGCCTAAAAGGGGCTGTGATTGAGGGGCAACTATTCCCTGGTCCTTTCCGTGCACCCCCACACCCCCCTTCTTGGTAATTTTGGCAGCCATGTAGCCATCATCCAGGGATTAAAACCTCTGAACAGAAAGGACTAGAAGCTCAGCTGGTACAAAAGCATTCAGTTCTGCCCAGAGCAGCTCACGATCTGGCCTCAATTCTCAAAGCCAACCTATGAACGTTCCCAGAATAACCGTCTTTCCCAGGTACTGTGTACTATGTTGGTTGCCTATATTCAGCATTAACACAATGAGCCTTTAATGAGCTTTTCTGAATGTTTTATGCTGTTCCATTTTGGTTACAGCATTGTTTCAATAGACTGATGCAAAATACTCAGTATGAAATGTAGCTAATAATTTATTTCTAAATAATATAAGGGCAATTTGAACTTTTTTTTTTTTTCTCCCTGAACGGTAGAAGAAAAGTTATACTTTGGATAAAGATTTTCCTGAAGAAATAGGGCAGACACAAGTGGTATAAATGTTAGCAAAATGTGTATCTTCTTAAAGGGCATCAAAGTTTCAGCTATGTTTAGAAGCTGAAAGACAGCCATAAACCAGAACCCTGCAAAAGGCTCAGGTAAGTCAGGGTCTGACAAAGTCTGAGAGATTTCCCCCAGACATTTCCTACTTTGGTATCTTCATTTTACTCCTGTTTCTGATCAAAATGTGTCCATTGCCTTTCTGCAGTCACATTCAAGAAAAAAATCTGTCCAAGAAGTAAACAGGAGTTTTGAAATTATTTTTTATGTGAACAAAATGGTGTCACTGGTGCTTCACCAGCCCACCTAACACATCTTTGTTTCTCCAAACCAGAGAAAAGGAATGAGTAAGGGATCAAGTATGTTTACATGGGAGGTTCAGAAACAGTAATATGTTGTCAATATTTTAGGAAGGTCATTCCATGAAATGACCCGTGCTAAATCCAGTGTGGTAAGGAGCACACTGTGACAATATGGGGATTGCCAATGCTGTGAGAATTTTAATTCTCCTTTGACACAATGCACAACTGAGAATGGACACATCAGGACTTGGCAACTACGTGGCTATTGTTCATGAGCAGGGAATTCTTCTTTTCTGAAAGTCAGACTGAGCACAGCAATAGTGCTCTGAAACACTCTGTTCAGCATATGTCATTTCAAGGAAAACACCAGAGACTGAAGATATTTTGCTCTCCAGGTATTATCTTCTTGACATATGTATCTTGAGAATTGGGTGCAAGTTGCTATATTCAAGACATTATTTTTCTAAAGAATTTTAATGAGCATTTCTAAAGAAAAGGTAGACTCTGAAAGGTATAAAAATGATCTCCCCTTCCTCCATGGAAGGGAACTCTACCCAGGAGATGCCAAGGATCCTCTTCCCAGACATCACTCATGGAAACACCAGCCTTTCACTTCTGTGTCCACTGTCTCTGCTTTCTGTAATGAAAGTCTAAATAATCACTGAGCTAATTTTAAAAACAACTCTGTCAAAAAGCCACCAGTCTCACTTTCTGTGTCATGTTGTGTTATGCCCTGGTGAATGTATCACAAAGGAGACTTATATGCGATGGCAGTACTTCCTCTGGCAGGAGCTGCAGAACCACATCATGCAGAGCCTTCTCCAGGAAAGCTGCAGATATAATCTAAAATGTGCTGAGATCCCTCATGATTATTTAAATCCAAAATTAAAAGCCAGAGCTGTACAAAAATATTTCTTCTTATATTTTGCTCAAACTAGGATAATAAAGAAAAATCATTCACTCTATTAAATGTATAGCAAGCTGAATTAGGCCCTTTTATTAATACAACTTTAGAAACTCAGTATTCAACAAGGAATCCCACTCTACCTGGATTTTAAAAATAACTCAATTTGATCGTGTAGACTTATTTTTCTCTGTACGAGTGGCAAAACCAGACTAGCTTCAAGTAACATTTCCTTTTTAAATAGTTATTTTTCAGTTTTAAGAGGACATAAAAGCATCTGAAATGATGAACATCATTTGCCACTCAAATATATTTTTGTGCCAAGTTTTGGTATAAAGCAAGTTTTCAGCTGAGTGACAAACCAATAAATATGTAGGCTTACAGTAGCTCTTCTGAGAAACTGAACTTCAAAGAGTGTCTTTATAATACTAACAAAAATGTGCTAATTTTTATGCTTATTTTTCTTTCTTAGTTTGTTCCTGATGGTTAGGAAGTTGATCGTTCATTTTTCTGCTGCCATTCACACCAGCTGCTATAAAACAGCTATAAAAATACTCCCAGTGCAGATCTTGACCGTAGATCACTGTACCTAGACCCAGCTGCAGATGGATGGAGCAGCTGGTCCAGAGAGGTGCTGTTCCTGACTCCCACACACACTTGGTCATGATGCATGAAGCAGCACAGTTGCTCCCCAGCCACAATTCCCATTCAGTCACAGATTTATGAAGTAATGAGCCGCCTACCAGAAAAAAACAAAACCAGCAGCTCTCCAGCACACTTTAAACAAACACCCAAGAATATTCCATAATTATAAATAACTGCAGCTCAGCCATCAGATGAATTGCTAAAACTTTTTTACATAACTTGTTAAATGGGAAGCAAATACAGTAGAGCAAGAAAAGAAGGGAATATGCCTATGTAGGGAGATAACAACATAAAAATTGGTGATTATTTTTCAGGACACTTTTTTTAACATCCGTGTGATGGTTGATGGATTCTGCAAGGATTTATGAATATTTCATGTGACCTGGCTATTCAATAATTATTGTGTGAACATGCCAGCTTATCCTGACTGCAGCTATAAGAGAAACAAGCAGGAAGAATGAAGAATGGTGTGAGATAAGATATGAAACCTGTAGTAAATGCTAATATACTGTGGAGGGACAATAGACAGCCTATAACCAGTGAGGATGCAAACCCCTGACTCCGAGGTAATTAGCATTATTTTTGACTAGCCTGGGTACAGAAGACCACCCAGGATTTATGGCCAACTAGAAATGACCTCTCCAAAGGGGAAGCAAGAATTTCTTGTGAGGTATTTGGACAGTGTCCCCTTTTGTGGTATGTGTGCAAAACAGACCTGTCAAATCCACCAGCTTGAGACAATGCTATTTTTGGAAAGGAGGGCAAGCATAGAGAGGGCCTATTGTTCCATAATATTTTTCCTCTTTGTGTTTTGCTTCCACTTTTAAACTGTTCATTTAAGAAAACTAGTTATTGCAGCTACCAAAACTGGGGTGTTTTCAGGTTCCCTAGGGGTGCATCTATCTCTCAGATGTATCCTGATACTGCATTAAGGCATCATGCTGGTGGAAGCTGCTCTTCTCTCCTCATGTCTAATGCTAGGGTTTCCAGGTAAAAACAATCCCAGACCAAGACAGAAAAATACCAGTGCATAATTAGAGCAGTGTCTTGATCTGGACACTCCAGTTCCCAGAGGTGCACTATGGTGAACCCCTGCATCTAAAGAGATGCAGCTCACTTTCATCAGCAATCATACTCTCCAAAAGGCAAGAACTACAGTTGTCTAACCAGCTTGATCTGCTGGCAAAGTGCAGTGACTCTGTAGGAAAATAACAGCACATCACACATGGACAAAGACTAGAAATAGGAACCCGAGAGTTAAAGTCATAAAACTTGTCATTGCAAAAAGATTTATATAGCATTTATCTACCCTACTGTGCCTTTCAGAAATTTAATATTATTTGACTTTGCTTAGTATCATTCAGCGCTGATAAGAATTGTGCTCACAGCTCTAATGAACCCAACCTCGTGTATACTATTTGTCGTTACTACAGATGCAATATTAACCTCTATTATTTATGTACTTTACTACTAATTTATCTTAGAAAATCAGTCACTGATCTTAAAGCTTAAAAATATTACAATAACAGTGGCTGATTTTATCTGATGTGAATTATCCTTGAAAGGGCAGGTTCAACCTTTTAGGTCTCTCTTTTTCAATGAGCGTAAGTAATTCAATGACTTCTCCTGCATCAGAAGGGAGACGGCTGCATTATCTAATAGGCTTCTTCCATATCTAACTTGCAAGATTCTATTAATGCCAATGGAAGTTTGAATTGTGTAACAAGGCTAATGTATTTACAGAAAGCCAAGATAATGGAAATAATGAAATCTGGACTGAGGAACTCAGAGATTTTAATAACATAATCTGTTGGGTTTTTTTCCCAGACAAACATTTTCTCTTTTGTACTCAGCAGCTCTCCTCATTGACTTTGTCCTCTTGCTTGGAGAGCTCTTATATGAATATAATCCCACAAGAAATTAACCATGGCCATATATAAACTGATTAGTTAAACAATGCTTGACAGCAGGGGCTTGTATGCACAGAGACTGAAGGGAGTTTGGGACAGAAGTCCAAACTGCGACCTTCCCAGGTACGAACATTTCATCATGTAGGAAACAAGAGTACGCACCACCCTAGAGGAGCCCAGAGTGAAGTCCTCCTTTAATCTTTGCCTGCTCCCACAGAATTCATTGACCTTACTTGCTCCATTAACACTTCATCACAGTGAGGTCTATCCTATGCAATAACATGGGAAACAAAACAAGGGGTTTAAAATTGTCCCAGCCCGAGCTACCCATACTAAGGCAGAAGACAGCTAATTTCATAAGGTGACTACATTCTCCAACCTGTCCCCCTCACAACACGTAAAAACAGCAGCAAGTTGGTTTTAGTGGAAGTAACAGTTGGAAGAGTCTATTTTACAAAGCACTTGTGAAATGTGCTCTTTGATATCGGTGACATACCACTGATAACTCAGTGTGGTCATAGAGATTTGTAAAACACGCACGAATACAGAAAGCCTGTCCTTGCTAGCTGGGAAGTTTAATTTTATTTCCAAGAAGAATAGTTGCTAGGCAAAAAATATATTTGTAAAAGCCACTTCAACTCTCAAGCTGAATGAAATCTAAAATATGATCGCAAATTCAGAGTTTGCTGCTCTGTGGCAGCAGGCAGAGTGACACGCACCTGGCCACAAACACAACATGCTTTTTTGTTTGTTTTTTGAAGTATTAGCTCAAACTCTGTGACTTTTTCCCTGGATTTTTCTGTCCTGCCAGATGGGATGCTCTGAGAGCTGTAATGTTGACTATTAGCACCCCAGCATCACTTTCTGTGAAGCACTTTCGGACTTGAGTTTATTTTAGAGGCACGTGAACAGCAAATGTCTCCAGAGGAAAGCTTGTTAGTATCGTGGCATTTCTGAACCTGCCTTCCCGCAGCTCCTGAGCAGTGTATGCACTGTGCTTTTTGTGGTACAGCGTCATTTTCCACTGGCTCCAAAGAATGCCTTTTTGTGCTGTAGTGGCTCACCTACTTAATAACGGTAAATTGCTGTACAATCATTAACCGACCAATATCTGTTAAAGTAAAACTGAAATAAGGAAAAACAGATGTTGTTTTCTGTGTTTAATGAAAAAGGCTTATGCATCCTCATACCGTATTGTCTGACCTTTCTTGGGTTTGGACCTTATGTACCAGACAGAGGTATTTACCACGTAATCCATGTATTTGAATGCAGTTTACAGAATTACCCAGAATACATTTGAAAAGCAAAACAACAGCCCTTGGCAAACGTGCCAGTGAGCATAACCTCTGAGCAAATGAAAGCAGGACACCTGAGAGCTGCAGATCCCACAATGCAACTGCTCACATGCTCAGTTGTCCCCTGGAGGCATATGAAAAGTTTTACACTTAACAAGAAGCCAGACCATTTCACTTGCTTCAGAATTTCACAGCAAGGTGAGGAGGAATAAATATCACCCCATCACCAGTGCACTTCAATTATTTCATTCGGGGGGGGGAGGGAAGAAAAAGCCACCACTAAAACAACTTTCCAGATAGAGACAGTTTCTGGCACGTCCAATATGAATGAGAGCTCTTCATGGCTGAATAGAACAAGTAAATGTGAAATTGCGGGACGATTACTGCACAAATAGGGAGCACCAGTTAAAACTTCTGTTTTCAGACAGGGCAAGTCACCTTAAAGATAGCATTATCATGGTAGTAAAGCAAGTTTCAAGGATATCTTTGAAGGTATTGGAGCCCATTTTACTGGTATAACTCAGGTGATTAACCCAGGAGATTTTCATCTGAAGACAAGAGGTATTATAGCCTGAATTATATGATTCTTTTATGGTAATCAAGGCTTCAGCAGGGTCATCATTCTCTGTCTGCAACCCAGTCACCACTGGAGAGGAAGAGTATCATACCGAAGAGGCAAGAATAGCAGTAAGAATAGCAGCTGCCATAGTCTTACTTCAGCACTGAAGACAATATCTACACTAGTGCAAAAGGGCAGTATCTCAGGAGGGACCTAATCCAGTGATGTTAATTTCTAGTACTAAGTAGCAAAGTCATATAGATATGCTAAAATTAGTGCCACTGCTATCAAAACTATATTAAAAAACCACACCTCCACCCTCTCACTTATTGTCCTATAGGAAACCAACACCTTTCCTCTCAAGGGAAGTCTATCTACATGATTTTGACCCTCCTTGAATTCAGTCAGATCAAAGGTTCATCCAGTACCCTGACTCTTACAGTGAGCAGCAACAGATACTCAGGAAAGAATAAGAGTAGGTCACGTGTAGAGTGTTCCCTCCCTGTTATGCATTTCTGGTTTCTGATAGTCTATATGTGCTGCAAAATCATGCCTTTTCAGCGTTTTGTTTGTTTGCTTGCTTGTTGTTAAGCTGTTGCCAGCTAATTTCACTGTTTTCCCTCATTGTACTTTGTCATATGATGGTCCACGGATACAAATGTGACAATTTCCCAACTATACCAGTTGCTCTGATTAAAGGTAGAGTTTCTCTTCCTGCAAACCTTGGTCTGCCATTCGCTGCTTTCTAGCTCTTGCTTTCTGAGATATGATGATGAATCTACCCTATATGCTTTGCTCAAACAATCCATGATATTTTACACCTTATCATATTCCCCTTCAATTGCCCTTTTCCAGATGAAGAGTAAGGGTCTAGCCTCACTTCTAACAGAGATGAGAAGAAGGAGTTACTGGTATAGCGTCCGAGATTCTTAGTCAAGCTGGTCAAGAATAATACACCAAAGTATTTATTCTTGGAAATGTCAGTTTGTAAAAGCTTAGTATTTTTCCAAGAACATTCCAGTCTTGATAAATCTTTAGTAAGAAGTGTCTCAAGTCAGGGTAGCTTTTCTGGCCAAAATAAAAATGGAGAAATGAGGGAACAACTGCACATCCTTTAGCTGTTGGGATGGGTGAACAGAGAAATGTAAATGTCATGAACAAGCTAACTTCAGCACCGGAATGTTTATACTAAGTTAAAGAAATGTGCGCTGGATAAGTAGTTTGTAATTTATTCAGGTCAAAGGACGAACCAATAGAGTGGTATATTGAATGCACATATTTTCGTGCTTTTGGCATTGCTCTAATCTCCCTGGTACAACGCACTCCATTCCCCTTCACCCTAGAGCTCTTTTACCAAGACTAGCAATATGAAGAGACTTCAAATTGTAAAGTAAGAATAAATTATTATCCATTTTCATGTCCTTTTACACTATCTGTGTGCTGCTGCCTGAGAATCAAATTGCTCTGAAATTATAACAGAGAGGAAAATCATTCAGCAGAACTGTGAAATCTGCCTCTGTCACTGAATGGTGGCTGGAGCTACATCAGGACAGCAGGCTCTGTCTTTGGTGAATTTGGCTTCAATGTTTACTTTTGGAGGAGAGGGGAGTGAGAACAAGTTCATAATTTATCATTCAGGAAGCTAAAGATTGAGGTATCTAAGGGTCATTTCTGGTGGAAGGCAGTTTTGGGGTTGTATGCCACAGTTCTCAGATACTCAGCACGTTGCTGCTTATTTTGTATAAAGTCAGCTGTAGTGCTAGCTACACATCGAGGATGTCATATTTAGCATTTCATTTCTTGGCTCAGTTAAACATTTCAGAGAAGATGCTGCTGACTGTGAAAAGTGGGGAATGAAGTATTTGTACATGGCACTCAGTCCTGAGTAGATGTGTTACTTAACTTTGAAAAGTTTCAAGAATTTCTTGGTTTGCTAGGTTTGATACTGATATTATTTCAAAAGAAACAACTAAGGCTGAGCCTTCCAAGGGGTCAATTTCCTAAGCTGCAGCTGAATTCCAAATTAAAAGCAGCTCTGAATATCCAGAGTGTGTATATGGTGCAGATCAGATCAATAAAGATACTACATAGAGTTGTACAGCAATATTAGCAGTACAGCAGTTCCTGGCAGATATTAGCAGTACAGTGGTTCCCAGCAGCAAGGCACACCACTACACCACTTCCAGCCCTGGACATGATGTGGGTAACTCCACGTAGTGGTAGGTAATTTCTCTTTTCTCCCACGAACCCAAAGGGATAATTAAAGAGAAGTATGCTTTGAAAAAGATGCTAATTGTTTTCTCCATATAATTCTCTTGTAGATTTGAATAGTTTTCTCTCTCCATCCTACAGTTAGGGAGGCAAGTGAGCTGAGCCAAAGTGGAAAAATCAGCGAAGAATCAGTGGGTTTTGCTATTTAAGTACCATGTATGAATACAGCTTTGGAACAAATTTACCTCAGTTGACAGGTGGAAGAGATAGACTTACTTGTGTTGATATAGCTATATGAGAAAGGAGCTAAATTGTCGCTTTTCTCTACCATTCAATATCCATGCTGGGAAGAGAGCTTATTATCACTATGACGATTACTCTCCTGTGCATTGCTATATGGATAGTGGCTCAGCTAAAGCACGTTGTCTCTGCTGAACTAAAAATGACAAATTTCACAAACTCATATTCAATGTCAGTTCCTCCTTTGTTCTTCAATTTTTGTAATCCACAAGATTAATCTCCTGGTTAAACTACTTAACAGCGCATACAGCTTTATTGTTTTCGCATTATCTAGCACATCAATACCCAAGCCAAAACATAGCCACCCAGGCCAAATTTTTGAAAGGGTGTGGCTAGGAACAAGTTTTTCTTTGTGAATAAGGAAGCATTTATACAAGGGTTTGATTAAGACTGGATACTGTACAGCGAGTGAAAAAAAAATATTTCTTAGTGACGGTTACCGCAAAATGTCTTCTGTTCTGTACTGTACTGTTGGCTAAAGTGGGAAATACAGTTTGTCCCTTTATTTTATTTACACCATATGTCAGAGTCCACAGTTCTCCACATAGCAATGAGTTTACAAAAATGCAAGGTCAGGTGAGGAAAACCCCAGAATGATGGATGTTACTTTCAGTCATGAATGTACCCTGAAGGATTATCAAAGAGAAAGAAGAAAAGTTACATAGAAAAAAAAAAAGTAAAAAAAAAAAAAGAACTTCATAAAATGTTTTTATTTTACTAAAAATATTTTTTCTTTTAACCTGCTAAAAAGCCTCAGTTCTTCAAGAACCATAGATTTAAGATCTTTCCAGGAAGATAATAAAACTGATTTTCGCTACTACATATATGTCACATATAATTTCTGTCTTAATTCAATTTTCTCAGTCTAATGAAAAAGTTCATTTTAGTATTCTGGAATCAGATGCTTCCATTGAATCAGAGGCTTTACAGAAGGCCAGGTAGATCAGATCTTCCAGATTTTCTTTGTCTCAAAAATCAGATATATTCTAAAAAATAAAAAATGAACAAGCTAGTACATATAATCTGCCTTAAGCTTATTTTTTGTTCAGTTTTCAGTTGTATTTTTCTATGATTAACTCATTCTTTTACAGTTTGTTCTACAGTCTTATCTGCTTTTAAGGTGAGACCAGCAGCCCCCATCAGTTCCTGCAGCAGCCAGCCGTAGGGAAGACCTGGCCCAAGTCCTTTCTCTGCCCCAGACTTTTGCAGAGATTTTGCATTATTTTATTTGTCTGTGATTCCGGTGGTTATCTATGAAATGGAACTGCCCTTCCTTTCGACAAGGTTGGCAAGAGATTTACAACACTGATCAGTCGCACCCTATAAAGTACGTACATAAATAGCTGCATTCATGCATTTACATGCACGCATTCAGCTTTTTCATTGACATTTTACAGCTTTTACAAACACCCTAGAAAGCATGAGAGTACTCGGCAGTATTTCTTCTCAGGCAACATGTCTTTCTGTGAGTATTCATAAGGTTGATTGATAGACACATCTAACCCAGTATCGAGCAGTCTCTGATAAAGGTTCCGGATAGCCTATAGGAAAAGAAACATGACTTGCAAAACTTTCATTGCTATGCTGTGGAAAAACACTCTGATGCCTCCTGCTTGCACAGGCTACCGAGTATTGTCTTTGTAAAAGGAGAAAAAACATGAAATTCAAGGTACTTCTGCATC
>NW_009660184.1:260058-266744 GCF_000708025.1 Charadrius vociferus | reverse complement strand
AGCTGTAGGGGATACAGCTATCCTCTTTCCACTAAATATGTCTGCAGAAAAACCCTTGAGATAAGCTTCATTGTCTTTCTATAGTCACTTTTCTAACACAGGTGGGATTCACTTAGGTAACTAGCAGATGAAGGGCTTGCTCAAGGTCAAGTAGAGTCTGTCAAAGTCACTGCTAAACCCAAGGAAAAGAAAGTACATTGAAAGCCTCCTGCAAAAAAGAAAAAAAAGACGATCTTATTTTCTTCTCAAAATGCAAATTTTCTCAGAGAGTAGTTTCATATTTTCCAGTTTTTCCATGAAAAGCGTGAACAAATGTTTGATTTTTAATTGTGATTTTTTAAGGCACTGCATATTTCATGTCTTTCCAGTGTTTTCTGTGGACAATACTGCTTCCCTCTTAGCTGCAGTCAGTGCCAGTAGTGGAATCTGGAAGTACTGATTTCCAGACCCTTGCACTTAAGTATTTAATTTTCTGCTACAATATTTCAGAAACATTATGTTAAAAAAAAAAAAAAAAGAAAAAAAAGAAAAGAAAAGAAAACTCTGAAAACACAGCTCCAAATTATCTACATAAAGCAACAGAAATGTAGATACTGGATTGTGTCCAGGACTCCTGGTTTCCTGCGACGCTTACAAGACAAAAGTTAGGGCAGCATGCTGCAAAAAGATACTGAGTCTTTCCAGCACTGATAGACTTCCCACGACTGCGGTGCCACGGCCATACAACTAGCTGTCAGACCCAAATTGTCTCTACTGCAAGCTGTACTGCCTGGGTTTGCAAGGCCATAAATCAAGGCTATTCCCTGGAGATGGGGAGGGGAATGCTGGGCACTCCCAGCCCCAGCCTCCCACAACCTCCCACCCCAACCGCTTCCTCCGTGGCGGCTCACTCAGAGTCCTCCTCTGCACCCAGTTTGATAGGCATCAGCCTGATGAAGTCATTGATGGCTGAAAGGGGAGAGACACTGAGGCTAGAGCTTTAAAAAATGTTATTCAAATCAACTTTTTAATCTGATGTTTTGGTTGGTTGGTTGTTTTTTTTTTTTTTCCCCTCTTGCTTATTATTTTTGTGAAGCAAGCAGCGGATTCATGCAATGGGACTGCTGGAACAGGCACTGGTGGGAGAAGAATAACGTGCCTTCAGAGCTGACTGTTTTAACTAACAACTGAGGATACTCTAGGAGCAAAGATAGGCTGGAATGAAAATCTGGATTTAAATATTGCTGAACTGTGACCAGCTCAGGCAAAAACTTCAGATACAAACCGGTACCTTCAGAAGCAGCTCAACCACAACAGCAGAACTGAATTCAAACCTGGTTTGAGCCAGGTCCAAAATAAGCAGCTTGATCTTACATCTCATTTCTTGATACTCGTCTTTGTTGATCACATTAATGGAAAGGCAGTATTTGTGCTCCTTTTCGATGTCGAATTTTTCTGGCTTCAGAAAAATCAAAGGGTTTCATGAGACGTGAGAAAAATATGTGCATTTCAGGGCAGGGGGCTCCTGCACTTCTGAGGAAGCACAGTGAAAAAGAAAATTTTCATACGAGTTGGAAACCTGAACATACATCCCAGCAGGAAGGCAGCAGGCAGCTGAAGTGCTACAGCACCATCTTCTGGAAGTTGGACATTGCTGAATTCCTAAGACCAATTTAATACATAGGCACACAGACAGATGAAATTTAATGGTCAAAACTTGGTGTGAATTTAATACATTTTTCTTTACAAAAATTCTTTAACAAAAAATTGAGCTAACAGAAACGATTCCCATGACTCATAATCTTTGCATATATTTTTTCCGTATAGGAGATTATTGTCATTGGGCAGTAAATATTCCTTAAATTCAAGCATTTGATACTAAATCATGAGAAGTCATAAAGTTTCACAGCAAAGTTGGTTAGAAACTGTCCTTCAAAAAACAGAATTTGGTTAGTTTTTCATTGTCAATGGTGAGATAAATAATAATAAAAATATCCAACTAATTCCGCAAAAAGCATTGAAAGTAGCCTTTCAGTTTTGAGAGAATTTTTAAATTACCAAATTCTGCTCTCCTAGAATCATCTTTATAACCTAAAAGCATAAATTAGACTCTTTAAAAAAAAAAAAATGCAATAGTTGATGTGTAAGCACGTCTTTTAAAAACAAAATACTAATGATATAATATTTTTCTGCCATGAGGGTTCATGATGATTTCCTCCCAAATACCAATTTTTTTTAGCTGATCATAGTATCAATCTATTGAAGTTTTTTCTTGAAATCAAAGGTTTTCTTCCATGTTAAGAGAGCAACTTCCCGATCCTGCTGAGGACATGACTCTTTGACTAAATATGCTTTGTTCATCTCCCGTTCTGGTTCAGACCCTGTTCCCTGTGTGAATTGCCCATAGCTTCTCCCAGCTATCGGTGGAGTATCTACATGAAGTAGCATTGACACTCACCGCATGTAGGGTGGTGCAGAGCACAAGCCATGGTCTGAAAAGACCTGAGTGAGGCAATTCACAAATAGAATTTGGTCATTCAGCTCTGTTTTCCAGTTCAAATATTTTGTGTTGGGACAGCAAGACCTTCTCTTGGTCTATTTTTGTTCCATATTCATTTTATCTGAAGACAGGTGGACCCCACTTTGAAAAAGGAATGGAAAATATCCACTTTAAGAAGTAGAATTTAGGTGATGCCCTGCATGAAATAATAATTCAGAGAGCCCTGGAGAGGGGTTCCTTTTGCTACAACTCTCTTCAGCAATATTGATGAGCATAACAGGCACTCAACAGATCTCAATAGGCTTTACAACAATTTACCCTGATGTACCACCGCTGTGGTGTATTTTGCTTTTTCAGCCGGAATCCTTCCCTCTTTTCTGCCTGCTCTCTGCAGGCATGTCTTGTTGAGACACATCCAGAAACAGCTTATGTTTTTGCCATATTCAGATTTCTGTTTTAAATTTACAGTGTGAAACGTTATCAGCCAAGTTTCGCAGTTTCGGGCAGATCGCTCCATCCTGCGGCAGCACCGCTCCTTGCAGCAGTGCTTCCAGGCTCCCCCCAGGCGGGTTCCGGCGAGTCAGACCCCGGCACCCGGGCATAACGCCTGGCAACACACTGCTGCAAGAATCCACACTGTCTGCAAAATCTGTGAATAATGCCGCATGTTCTTTAATGCCATTGGCACCTTGTCTATAAACGCTGCATGTTCCTTCTGCAGAGTGCCTCTTGTAGCTCTTGCCTTGCTGTTATGGCTCATTTTAATGTACCAACTGGGAATATTGTCTGGGTGCATCCCCTTATGGTCAGTGAACACAGAATCACAGAATCACAGAATGGTCGAGGTTGGAAGGGACCTCTAGAGAGCATCTAGTCCAACCCCCCTGCCAGAGCAGGGTCACCCAGAGCAGGTTGCACAGGAACACGTCCAGACAGTTTTTGAATATCTCCAAGGAAGGAGACTCTACCAGATCTCTGGGCATCCTGTTCCAGTGTTCTGTCACCCTCAAAGTAAAGAAGTTCCTCCTCATGTTCTGCTGGAACTTCTTGTATTCCAGTTTGTGCCCGTTGCCCCTTGTCCTGTCACTGGGCACCACTGAAAAAAAGCCTTATTCCCCTGAATGACATGAGAAAGACACCTCAGAGGAGGCAAGGGCTTCAAACTGCTCATCTGAGCATTTCTGATCCCAGCTAGGTTCACCAAGAGAGGAACTTGAACTCAGCAAACAGAGGGTCGATACAATAGTGCATTCAACGTGGAAAGTACACTTCTGTGTAGACAAATAATGGAAAAAAAAAAAATCACATTTAAAGATAGCTTTTAGCATAGGGGTTTTCCAAAATTATTTCAATAGTGAGTGAATCATAACCAAACACTGAATTCCTGTTTCATTTAAAAAAATGGAGCCATAGAACCAATCCAAAATAGGAATAGGAGGGACTTCAAAAACCTACTGCTGTATGATGAAATCAGTTATACTTTCTAATTATATCCTAACTATACCTTCTAATTATAGATATATACTACACTTATGCCTCCTAACCTCTAAGCAACCTCATCCACTGGTTCACTAATTTTGTTTTCATAAGCTTTCCCAGTGTCTGACATGAATGTCTCCTGTTTTTCTTCAATTCCCTTGTTTTTCAGTATATCCCTACTGGATGTGAAAAACAGATTATCCCTTTCTTCTCTGAACCAGCTCTCTACATACTTGAAGATTGGTATTTTGTCTTCCTTCGGGTTTCTCTTCCTTAGGTTGCCCTCCCTTCCCTTTTCACTGTTTATGTCAATGTTTCCTTATGCTTCATGCTTTTTAGACCTCTAATTCAACTCCCAGACTCTCCAGCTGGTCCACGTATTTCTTGTAGTATGGTGCTCAGAAGTATGGTGCTCAAAATTAGCTGTGGTGGTCCAGTTGAGCCCTTACCAGGGCTCAGGCAGCAGAAAATTTTTGTTAGCGATTCTTCTGACTTGCTTTTTCTTTTTGTAGCTATGTAGATGTCTGCTTCCTTATATGATCTTCTGGTATTCTGTCATCAAATGTATGATATATTTTATCATAATTATTATTCAAAATTCCAAAATGAATAAAAGCATACCCACCAGCTTGAAATCCAGACTCTTCAGTTTTGCATGTGAGCTGTTCAAAGTCGAAGCATTCTCGGCCTTGAAACCGAGACTCAATGCATGTCAAATATATTAAAGATTGACTTTGTGATGAATGTTACAGTCTAACAAGAAGCTAGAAACAAATGGGCTGAGAACTTGGTTCCGTTTAAAACAACGGCTCAAAGGATTTCTAAGCTAGAGTCATGCCGGCATCAGCTGTAGTTTACATACTTTTATGATTTTTGTGAAATTCCAGGAGAAAGAATGTTGAAACACTGCACATTTTACATATCAAAACCACCTGGACAGATGTTGCTTCAACTATTGACATTACATCATGACAACTGAAATAGCATTGCATAAATCTCCCTAATACCCTTCATGAAGGTCATCAATTATTTTTAAATGCGCAAGACACAAGTGTAAGACAGAGAAAGTAGCATTGCTCCTTCAGATTTAGGGATGCATGGCACTTAGCCACAGCATTTTTAATAAACTCTCAATAATGAAGAAGTACACAGCAGTATGATGATGGCCTGGATTTATAACTCAGTTACATCTGACTATTTTAATATTTTATTTTTAAGCAACTTTACTTGCAGTGTTTCTTATTCTCTACTTTCTGATAGTTGTAAAACAGACTTACTTTCCGGTACAGTTTGAGATCATTTCCTGATCAAAAATATATAAGGGACCTGGAAACACATAGCTATTATTTTCACATCTAGGCAATCGGGATAGAGCTAAGTAAAAATTAAAGACTTTCCCTAAACAAATACTTTTATGAACCTTACAGCCCTTACAGCCCACTATTTTCCTGGTTTAGGAACAGCAGAGGAGGTACTGTATCGCAACTGTTGTAAGGATCTTGCAATCTAAAACAGACTGGTAAAGAGCAGGGCTTTGGGCTATCTAATAAAATATACTGGGAAGAGTATCAGTTGGACATAGAGTGAGGGACAATATTAAAATAAAAACAGCATGTCATTAGATGTGTAACTTATTTCCCCTTTCCTCTTTGCCTTGAAATTATTAGTCCATGAATTTCCTGCACTTATCCTGATGGCTGTGCTGAGTGGTGTGTGCCCACAGCGGCAGGGACCTCCACACGTGCCACTCTTCCCACACCGGAGAACCTTGTAGACCATGGACAGACCTGATGGCACTGGCAAGTCCAAAGCCCTGGGTGAAACATGCAGACCTCCCCTACACCATCTGAGTGCCATGGGAGAGGTTGGTTCTGTTTTACTTGTGTGTGCAGAGGTGGTGTCTTAAAAATGCTGCAGTTCACTGAGCCAAGCAGCTCCATAAGCAGTCTGCCTTATGGAGCTAAGGAATCAGGAGATGGGAGGAAAGGGAAAAGGATGATGAGAAAAGGACACTGCAGCTAATGAAAGGAAAGGTGATGAAAATCATTGGTGTGAGAACTGAAAGGAAACACTATGCAGGATGAAGAGTAGGAGTTCGGAAAGGGCCTAATCATCTTATCCTCCAGCCAGGCACCAAAGGGAGCAGAGATGCTGAGAAGCCTTATGAAACACACCCGCCTGGACCAGGTGTCCCATGCTGGCTCGTCCCTCCTCGCTCCCCTCCTGGCCAGGTAACCCATACATCCACAGCTCTCTGTGAGTGGGAAGTGTATTAGATCTGTCCCTGGAGAAGTGAAGCAGCAGTTTGATTGAGGAGGAGGACAAAGAGCCTTTTACTCCCATTGTGATTGTGCTGAAAGCGATAGTAAGGAGGAGTTTCCATTTATACAAGCACTAAATCCAAGTTGAATGAGCAGGAAGGTCAGTTTTGAGTCATTGGCCCTGGAAATGTGGGGGAACAGATCTGACCACTTCGGGACAGAAAGTAAACCAAGGAAAGGTGGAGGTGAACACTGTATATAACCAGATGACATGAAAAGTGGGGAAGAAAGGGACTTGCTAAAGGAAATTACAAATTAAGGGTCAAAGTGACTGAAGGGAAACCAGGAGAGGGCAAAATTGTGAAGTTCCAAAAAAGGACAGTGCATCCATACTGAAAACAGCATTTCGTTAGGACTGGTGGGGGTTTCAGAGAACCTGAAGAGTGTGAATGACACAAAGGGAAAGA
>NW_009660184.1:250287-260043 GCF_000708025.1 Charadrius vociferus | reverse complement strand
AAGAGACTATATGAAATTAAAGACGTACTAAGGATTTGGGATAAGTTTAGCAGAAAGACAGTAATTTGAAAAAAATAGTGTCTGAAACGAGACAGACAGCAGGTATAGGAGGAGTTGCTTTTAAAAGCTGAAGTAATGATACAGTTTCACCACATTCAGGGAAATCCAGGAAAACTCCTGTTCCCTTTCTCCTTCGGATTAGAAAACTAGGAATCTGATAGGACACGCACAAGAAAAGTGAGGTTGTATCAGAAATTGTATTTAGAGGACAAACATACAAGGTAGGAGAAGGAATGGGAGGAATTAGATTCAGGACACAGCAACACTCTAAAGTTAAAAATAAACCAAAACAGTAGCTATTTTTCTGGAACTAAAATAGCATATTGGGTGGTTTTTTTTTCTCTCTACCTGCTGCCTATGAATAACATTTAGCAATAGCTATTCTGGTCCTTTGCCCAAATGTATACTGAGACCACTGATAGCTCTGCGGTAACCGAATCGTTTAAAAACCTCCGTCAGACTTAAGCAAATGAAAATATACTAATGCTCATCACAAAAGTATGACAGCAGGAAAAAAAACAGGAGAGTGTATATTGCATCTTGTTCTGGAAAATCTATCATACCATAGACATAACTCCAATTTAATGTAGAAAAATAGCCACACAGCAAGGTGGAAAAATAAGCTTTGCCACTTTTCTACTTTTTCTTGCAATCTCTTCACATCTTCCTCCGTCATCATATCTGCAACATTTAGATGATGGACAAAAGACCCAGGTGGATTTTTTAGAATTTGAGATTTTAGGAACCTCTCAAAGTACTTCGCCAAGGTTTCTGACTGAAATAATAATAGTCCTAGTCTTATGCCATTCTGTTTAGCACTAACTCTCAGAAGATATTCTAGAATAAGTAGGTTTAATTTTTTTTCCTATTAACAAATAAGTAACACCTGGCTCACAAGTGGCTCTTCTTTGAAAAGACTTTTCTTTTAAAGTATGACTGTAATAGCACTAGACTAACAATCAGCCTGCTCTGAAGACTACAGGAATCAGTACAAAAAATCCCAGTACCACTAACCCCAATGGCTTAGGTCAGACTCAACTGCAGCTTTCCTTTGGATTCCTCTCCACCTCCCCTGCCAAAAACATGTTTTTCTTCATTTGCCTCATAAAAGGTGCCAACTGAGGAGTTGCCAAAAAACAGGTAGGGAGTTTAGAGATATGCAGAGGGGCTGCTGCTGATCTCAATGGAGAAGTCAGTCCCAGAAATGAGTGGGGCCCCGGACAGCCCATTGTGCTTAAGCACAGAGGTTTAACCCGGACTGTTCATCTGATCTTGACTGCGGTGGCTCAGAGACAGCCTTCGTGAGGGTTAGTTACCACTTGAGAAATGCTGATTAGTAAAATGTGACTAAAAACTTTTTCAACTCATCAGCTGACAGGGTATCACGTTTTGATTTAAAATTCGGTTTCAGCTTTGAAGTATTAAATTGGAGACTTACTTAGAAAACCTCTTTCCCATAGAAAGGTTGGGATCACTTAACCAGCAACAGATGGCAACAAGAGAGAACTTCATAAGGAAATTGGAATAAACCAGGATTCAGAGAGTTTACAGGGCTATGGAAAAGAGGGTAATGAGGCTGAGTAGTTTCTCCTTGCTAGAGCTGACTCAGCAGCCAGCTCTTCCTCTACCTGCCCTCAGGGGAGCTATGTCCAGACTAGGATCCCAACCGTAGATGCTTTTATCTGGGTCACAGTCTGGATTCTTAGTGAATGTGGTTTGTAGCAGAATCCAGAGAGCCAGGAAGTGTAATTTCCTAGAAATCAAATGGAAGAATTACAGGAAGGGAGGGTGGGCTGAGAAGCATGAGGGAACGCAAAGACTTCATAGACGTACTAGACGTGAAGACTCCAAGAACAAAGAAGCTGAGGTCTGCAGAAGCCCCAGCGAAGGAAAACGAACACATTTCTCCATGGGGAGAAAGCTGGCTGTGATCTGCTATTGCTGGCAGATGGAGCCTCAGCCTCAGCTGGCAATCTATCAAGCTTTAAAAAAAAAATAGTAAACTGTCTTGGCAGTGAGTGGGAAACCAACTGCAATGCTGAAGGAAGGAAAACCACATGCTCTGACAGCTAAGTGGTTCAAAAAAGAACCGTTGCTTCCAAAAGAAAATGAAAGGTGGTAGTGGTTGGTGACTCACTTATCTCAGTAACAGAAACATCCATTTGTTGGTGTGACCTAATGCTTATGGAGAGGTTCTGCTCAAATAGGAGCTATTGCACAAGTTTGTCAAGGCTCATTCAGCCATCTGACACCTCCTCCATGTGGCTCATTCACTTGAGAGCCAATGCTACTGCTCTAGGAACAAGCTAGAGAAAGATATAAGAAACAGCAAGGCTCCTGAAGTGACGATGAGAGAATCAGAGCCTCAGCTGGCGTTCTTATCAATCCCATCGGAGAGGGTAAAAGCCTGAGCAAGGACAGACACATCCTGGAGATAAATATATGGCTATACAGATGGTGCAGCTTAGAGGACTTGGGTTTCCTGAAGGGGGGAGGAGGTATTCATAATAGGGTCATAAGAGGGACGAGAAGGAAATGACTGAATCAGTTGTAGATATGTGTAAAGCATTTTGCCTTATATGATGCAGGATGCACATGTTCACTCTGAGATCTGGAATCTGGTGGGAGACAGACCTGTTGAAAGTCTCCAGGGTAATAACAGAAGGAGGAAAGGGCATCTTTGGGAAAGAAATACAGCAGGACACAAAGAATGCAGAGCAGGGAATATTTAATTTAATTTTAGCCTTTTCATAGTTAGGTATCTAATTTAAACTAGTCATGTAGGCTCACATTGCGATCAGTCCCTTCCACCTGTCTTAGACCATTACTTTACAATGGGAAGAATTGCCCCTGGATGAATCTGTTTCTTTACATAGACTATGGAGGAAACCTAGATAGCAAAGTGTCTAAGATAGTTAAAGTCAGATTAAATGATTATCACTTAAACTGTAAATATTGTAAGAAAATGCTGAGTGGAAATCAAACCTCTTTTCAATTTGATTCCAATCAAAAAGGAGAAAATGACAGAAAATGAGGAGGGGCAGGTAACTTACTGGAGAATGATCAGTGAAGTGGCAGAATTGATAACTCTTCAAATTGGAGGAGGAGAGAGCAATGGGAAAAAGGACAGTGGGCTTCAGGAAAACATATTTTCATAACTCAGAGAAATGATCGGTAAGACCTGATAGGAAATACAACTATAGGAAACAGAGTCCAAGGGAGCTGGCAGGTTCTTAAATAAAGGCACAAGAGAGATGAACAGCAAAGTCAATATAAGGAAGAACAGCCATCTCCAGGACTGATTTAACGTTCTAGCTTAAGGGTCCAATACTGTATTCAGCAGCCTTGCAAACCAGAGTAGAGGAGACTACTTTCACTGGCCTCTTAGTTTCCTTTTAGTTGTAATGAAAAATAATTTTAGTTATAAGTTCCGCCTCAAATTCTCCTTAATAACTAGTACCTGAACTTAACAGTGAGAGGCTAAACTCGGATTAGCTCTTCAGTACTTCACTCTTAAGAAACAAATGAATATAAAATAAAAACTGGACAAATCGTTAATGACAAGCATGAAGAATAACATAAACATGAAGTGGCAATATCAGAGAGACCAAAACACAGGATAATTTCAGCACAGTTGCTCCAAAACCGTAACAAGAAAAAGAGTAACAAGAAAGCATTCTGTTATTTTTTAAGTAGAAAGACCTAGTCTTCTGCTTAATGGAGAGGGAAGGCTAATGACAGGTGTCGCCAGTGGATCTGAACTGTTTTATGTTTTCCTGGCTTTAGTCTTCTCCAAGTGTGATTAGATAGCTAACACAATTAATGTCAATGTCAAAGAAGTAGAAAGTCAGCTGGCATAGAAAAAGAGCAACCTGGAGGTTAAATAAATAAGTTAAAGGTTTTCAAATAATTTGATACCATGTTTAAATTCTCCTCAGAGTACTTAGGACACTGTCTAAGGAAATACCAGAAAATCTAGTGATTATGGAGGTTAACTGGGCTCCAGAAGACTGAAAAGATAAAATAAAGTGTCAAATGTATAAAAAGGGAATGGAATTCTCAGGCATTTATAGACCAGTGGAGCTTAACTTCAGCTCTAGAAAGACACTGGAATAAATAGAGAAGATTGTAAGCATTCAACTTGGTAAAAAAAAAACACTGTCAAGTCCATTGAAAGGCCTTTGATGATAGAATAAAAGGCTGTGTAGATAGGAAAGAAGAAATAAATATGACATATCTTTTGTCTTTTAAGCTTTTGACTTTGTCTTCTATCCCAATTTCATAAACAGGGTAGGAATATGTGGTTAAAATAAATGTGTGCGCAGAATTAAATGGTAAAATTAATCCCAGTCTTTAGCACTAGTTGTTCATCAACATCAGGCTGGGAGGATGCATACAGATGGGATCTATAAGGTTCTGTGGTCGGTATGGTACTCTCCGGTATCCGCATTAAATAACTTGGACAGCAGAACGGGAATATGTTTCTGAAACCTGAGATTGTACCAACCTGGAATTGCAAATATATTAAAGGGCAGGATAAGAACTCAAAATGACCTTCATAAATTGAATACATTCTTGATGGCAAGAATTACATTAAGAAATTGAATAAATGACATGCAATAAATGGGACACAATTCAACAAGTATTTGTGCAAATCATGGCACAGTAAGAAATAAACAAAGGTGAAGCACAAGTACAACAAGAAATCAACTGATTGGAGAAATTCAACAAAAAAAGCTCTTGATGCTATGGTGGATCATGCACTAAAGATAAATTGATGGTGACGCACATTACAAAAGGGTTAATATTGCACTTGTAATAATAAGAATATGGAAGACATGATGGGATCCCTTCCACTTAAACTAAAATGTGACTTCAGCCAGAGCTCCATTCTACATGTACCCTTGAAAGACAGGGCACTTCTGGAGAAGGTCCAAAGGTCAGTGACAATGCTGATCAGAAATTTGAAGACAAAGACGTAGCAAGGAAACTTGAATTAATTGCTTTGGGGGTTTGGGGTTTGTTTTCGATATTAAATGTAAATAAAAGCAGTGGGGGAGAGACCTAAAAGCAGTATTTAACAATACCAAAGTTTACTGAAAAGGAGAAAGAAATGTTTGGTTCTAAGTGGATTTTCCTTTTTTCATGCACACTGGAGGTAGAACAAGTATGGTGGCTTAAAGTTGCAGCAGTGGTAATTTGCATTAAGCTTTTTAAAGGAGAGGGAAGCACAGATAAGATTGCCAACAATGATTATGGAATCCTAAAAGTTTGTGGACCAGGTTAGGCAAACAGCTATTATACACAGTAAGTAGGTAGGTAGAGATTTTGCCTTAGGTTTAGGACATTTGGATTATTTCTTTTAGGCTCTTTCCTACGTAATTTTTTTGATTCCACAGCCCTTACTGGATCCTATTCTTTCCTTCTGAGGGAACAGAAATGATTCAGAGCAGTTTTAATCTCTTTTTGTTGCTTCAATCCTGTTGTCAGTTACTGGAAATGGTATCCATTTTGAGAAAGATAAATGTGGAGAAGAGAATATGAGAAATAGTTGTGACATTGGGATTACTATCTGCTCTGGAAGAGTACAAGATCTGCGATGGACATAACTACTGCTCCTTTGAGAAACTTTGCTCTCGCTTGTGGATGAGACTCACTGTAAAGCATGCGGTTATTCCAAAGGAACTGAGTTATCCATGATCCTACAGTTAGAGAGCTATTTTTAGATATCCTTGGTTTAGACTATAGCCTATCTTGAAGGCTTTGAAAACACCGTAGAGCTTGGAGGACAGTTGTGCTGCTGACAGATTCATATTCTGGTGTATGTTATGAAGTTAGTCCATTTGGGGAGTGAAAAAGGCATAAATAACTTCCCGTTCCTTATCTGTCAGGTAGAGCATTCTTTCATCAGCAGGGTATGACTGAAAGTTTTACCCATGAGCCCTTCTGCTTGAAATCTTTGCACATAAGTCAAAAATATTTTTCATCTGGGAAAATAAAAGGGGAGTCCTACACTCAGTTTAAAATACATACAAAATAATAATTAAAAAAAGGAAAACCAGACGCAACAGGAAAACATTTCCTTTCAGCTCTTTGTTTAGTGGATTTTGTCTCATAAACTCTAATGTAAAACGTATATAAGTCCCTAAAAATGTAATATTTACCTATAAATTGTGTGCTATAGACAAAAAGAAATTGTGCTGCTTCCTTGATTTAATAAACTTTGATTTCTTGTTTTATGTGAAAAACAAAGAAACACAGGTCATCTCTTTTATGATAACAAATATATAAAAATTAAATTTCAGTTCTAATTACTGTGGAACTGCCTTACCTCTCTCCTTTTTAAATACATATCTTAATCTCTTAGTTTCATCATTACTAATGGCAATTTTAATTTTTCTCATTCACGTATGGGAAAAAAATTGTATTTCAGAGTGGGATTAATTGATTTTGTTTATGTACTCCGAGAAAAAGAAATTCTAAAAAACAATTAACAGACAAAACACCAAAGAAACATTTTTATGTACCAAGAGATCTATCGTTATATCAAATTATTTCTAACACCTAACTGCCCTAGTCAATTTACATTTATATACTAGCTCAGGAGGGAAAACTCAAATAAAAATGTGTCTTCAGCATTCCCTGTAGGTAGTTGAAATTTTTCTTCTAATTTCGCATGAAACATGGGAATATACTATAGGCCTTCATAGGTTGTTTTTTTTTGATGAATATTTATTATCAACTCTATCTAATGCAAATGTAACATTCAGGAATTAAAAAAAAAAAGAAAACTTCATTGATTAAAGACAGATTTTTTTTTATTATGTACTTTTTATGTGCATTGGAATTTTAAAGAAATTTATTTTAGGAATCTTTTCAGGGGACAAAAATTTTCATATGTTTGTTCTATAAAATTACATGAGGCTCAGTCTAGGATAGGTCAGGCAGCTTTTACCATCTCAGAGGAATAATGATCTATACCTTTACTATTAATTTCAGCTGATAATGTCTTGCTTTTTGAGACAGGTGCGTACTAGAACTGAATGCTGGTTCAATTAAATGTTGTTTCATCCTTTGCAAAGCTGGAAAAAAAGACCTCAGCTACTCTTCTTCCTGGCAAGGTTTTTCAGTGCAAATAATCAATGTCAGTAAAAGCAAGGTAAGAGAGCTTAAATATGACTTCAAATTTTTCTTACTCATAGGACCATCATGACAGGAAAGACTATGGATTAATTTTTCTGAATAAACTTTGTGCACTTTGCAATGCACAAAGGTCTGGAATGGAGACCACTTATTTTACATTATTTTTGCACTATCCCAGTGACATTGCAAGGAAAGCATAAGGATGATACAATCTCCATAAGGTAACTGTTCGATAAAATTCTCTGTACCAAAACTTGAGAAAGATATATATACTAGTGGGGCACTTCAGAGAGAGCGCAGAGCAGCAGGGAAGCCGTTCCATGTTTCTGTGCCTATCGTGCAGTGTCAGTGGTTCTAGAAGTCTTCTGAGTGCCTTAAGAAGATTTCTGTTTCCAGGTTTCTAGTGTGACTGACCTAAAATTAAGGCAAAATGCTGAGCAAATAAGAAATTCTGGGCACCTCCATCCACAGAATCACACATTCACAGAATCACAGAACTGTGGAAGCTGGAAAGTACTTCTGGAGATTGCCTAGTCCAAGCCTCTGCTCAATGCAGGGTCAGCTAGAGCAAGTTTCTCAGGACTGTGTCCTGTCAGGTTTTGAATATCTCCAAGGATGGAGAGACCACAACCTCTCTGAGCAATCTGTTCCAGTGCTCAACTAGCCTCACATTAAAAGAGGTTTTTTTTCTGATGTCTAAACAGAATTTTCAGTATTTCAATTTATGCCCACCACCTCTTGTCCTCTTACTGGATACCACTGAGAAGAGTTTGGCGACGTCTTCTCAACAGGTATTTAGATACATTGACAAGATTGCCCCTGAGCCTTCTGTTATCGAGGCTGAATCAGCCTTTCCTCGTATGTCAGATGCTCCACTCGCTTCATCGTCTTCGTGGTCATTCACTGGGTCTGCTCCAGTATGTACATCTCTCTTGTACCAGAGCTCACTGTACTCTCAGAACTGGACCCAGCACTCCACATGTGATATTCAGGGCACAATAGAGAGGAAGGATCTCTTCCCTTGACCTGCTGACAATGCAGCCCTAATGCAGGCTAGGATGTTGTTGACCTTTGCCATGAGGGCACACTGCTGGGTTATGATCAACTTGGTATCCAACATAACCACCAGGACTTTCTCTGAAAAGCTGCTTTCCAGATGGCTGGTCCCCAGTGTGTACTGGTGCATGGGGTCATTCCGTCCCAGCTGCAGGACTTGGCATTTTCCTTTGTTGAACTTCATAAGATTCTCGTTGGACCATTTCTCCAGCCAGTCAAGGTCTCTCTGAATTACAGCACAAGCATCTGGTGTATTAGCTACTCCTCCCAGTTTTGCAGCCACATGGATACAAGCTGATGCCATGGATTTACGTGCAGTATTTGTGGTTCTTCTTAACACAGAGACATACATACACACAAACATAGATATTATGCACTAGAATATATAGAACAGGCACATACACAGTTGGACAAGATGACCATCGTAGGTCCCTTCCAACTGAAATTATTCTGTTCTGTTCTGTTCTATATATGTGTTCGGGGGTGTGTATAAATATAAACACACATATTGATGTCTACATAAGTATATCTTAGGTGAGATAGAGGAGTTCATGGGATGTGAACAGATTTCAGGTAGCTGAATCTCATTTTAAGCACATTTTAGAAAGTCTCAGTCCCAGTCATATTCTGCAGACAATGGAGATAAATATGCTTATGGACAGTGATCCCCCCAAAAATCTGATCACCAGCATGCACCAAGCGCAATCACAGCGACAGCACACACCAACGCCCTCCTAGTCCTATCAGTTCTTCAGAAAGTCTGGAGATTGCTATATATAGTATCATGGTTCACTGAAGCAAACACACACTGTCTGTCAGCCAGCTGAGACAAACATACCTACCTTGACCCTAAACTGTTGGGAAGATGGCATTAAAATGCCTCTTTGCCTCTACCCAGTGCAATGTGAAGGCAAAACCCCTTTTAAAAATTCTCTGCACAGCAAGAATTGTGCAAGCTGTTGCGGTCAGATATTCAAAATTCAGAAGTCAGTCCCACTTTGATGAGCGTTTTAATTACATGGTGCCTAAAGGTGAGCCGACTTCCTTGAATGTCCCTTATTAGGACATTCCAGCCAACACCGAATCTACAAAAAAAAAAAAAAACGTACTTAATGTACTCAGTAAAAGGGTTTTCAAGACATAGCCAGAGCAGGAAGTAAAGCCTGGGCTTACATAGAAGCAAGCGGATGATTAGCCTGAAAAAGATTTAGAGATGAGATTTAGGCAGAATGGACAGAAAAGATGTAGATGGGTAGACACAGTGCAGAGATGGAGAGATGAAGAGATAGATGCAGCAGATAGATTCTCATGAAATAGTCTTTCCGTGTTTGGTGTGCAGCTGCATAGCACCTGCCTGACATTTACAGCAGATAGCTTTTATTCATTTCATGGGATATTCATCAAAATGTGGTTGAGAGATGGAGAAAATTCCAAGTATGTGTCATCACTTTACTGGCTTGTGCAGCTGTTTCCTAAAGCACACAATGATGTTGTGTT
>NW_009660184.1:185406-250268 GCF_000708025.1 Charadrius vociferus | reverse complement strand
TGAACAAATAAAGCATTTAGTTTTATTGAGGAACATTACAATAATGATGGGAGATAATAGACTAAAAATACTGTTTATTCAGTGAGAATGGACAAAAACTTTACTGTCCATGAAAGAATCACTTCATGTACAGAAAATAAAAATTGTGTGATTTATTTAGCTAATATCAATTAATTCAAGCTACCTTTTTAATAGTACTGGTATAAAATACTTACTGACATAAGCTTTGATCAAGGATCAGAAACAGCAAGTGTCTTTAGCAGCAGAACTCATCAGAAATACCACAGCTCAGGCTACTGGAACCAGACAGAGGACTGTACCTATCAAGTTTAACAGATAGCAAATAATTATGCTGGGAAAAGTATAAGTCTAAGATAGAGGGTGTGGGGGTGGGGGTGGTGTTGTTGGGATATTGAATTCATAAATTTCTGATCATATCAAAGGCTCACGTTACCCTTTCCTGGGAATAAACCTGTGTTGATTTTACATCTCTTTTAAAAAGATGCTAAATATTTCTCAAAAACTGGTGCTTCTAGAAACATTTATTTAGGATATTTCCAATAATGATATTTCAGCCAAATTATGTAAGCCACAGCCCCATAGGATGAGACTGTTAATTGCATGGGACTCTTTTGGACAGGCAACCGTAGCCCAATGTCACAACATTTTCCTCCTTTCTATTTTATTTCTTTAGATTCTGCAACCGCTGCAGAAGAAAAAGAAACTCTCCGTAGTATTTCCTTTCAGAGGGGCAGCTGAGACCCATTTTTTGGTCACGGTTCCATTTGTAATGATTCTTCATAGGTTTTTCTTATGTTTGAACCTGTGTTTTGAGGCTCTTGAATTCACATAAAAGCTCAGGGAAAAGAGACAGGTTTTACATGCTTGGTATATGTGACTGTGTGTTAGCCCAGACTGGACCGAAACTAGACTTAATTTCAGTCAAGACCCTGTTCATGCACTTGGCTTGCCTCATCCTGAACCTGTCACCAACCTCCCACACATCTGAGCTGCCCTTCTGGGAGAATGCACCCTGCACCGCCCCGTGCTTGCTCAGTGGCATTACCGCACAATATAATGCCATATCCCATCCTTGGGCTCAGGGCTTCCCTTGAGGGCAGTCTTGAAGTACACACAACCTACAACACAGCTGTGGGACAAAAGCCAAAGTAAAACCGTACTGGCCCAGCATTACCCAGCAAACTAATACGAGCTCCCCTCGCATGGCCAAAGGCCGATGTGCAAAGGCAGGACACCAGCAATATGTGATCTGCTACACCTGCCTGGCTGGAACAAAGGCCTGTAATGGTGCTGGGAGCCAGGAGAAATAAAAAGAGGAAGGCTTCTACAAGTGAGTGAGGGGAAAAATAGTGTTCAATAGATTTATGATGTTTACTTATTTATTGCGAATCTAAAAAAAACTACGAAGAAGCTGCTGCAGAGGGCTGAATGCTGAACTACTGATGTAAGACCTTAAGACGATCTCTGCAATCACAGATATGGTGACATGCAGTTACTGAACCCGTCCAGGCCATCTGTGGTGGCAGCTGAAGAAGGGAGTTGAGATGCACTGTTGTAATTTATGGAGAAAGCTTCAGAGCTCCCTGAGAGCCCTCACTGTTCTAGAGGCAGCCCTAACCACTGCGACCACAAGCTTTTCTAACTTGAGCACTCGGTAGCATCCTCTCAACTAAAAGGATAGTGGATTCAATTCATAGGGCAAACTGTCCATTGAAGCCTCCTGCAGCTAAGTAAGGAACTCACGAGGGTTGGAACATTTTAGGCTTTGTCCTTTAGAACAAAGTTGTTAAACTATGACCTCATGGTGCCTCTGTCATTACCGTGGCCTAGATCCAAAAGTAATTGAAGTCAACTCCTATTGACTTCAGCGGGCTTTGGAAAAAGCCCTCTTCCACTTCAGCACAAGGCTATTTTTAATGAATCAAGACAGCCTCATCAGAATCCGTTTTGGCCTTTAAAAACGAAGTCTACTGTTGCACTGGAACTGAAAGTCTCATCGTGATGCTTGGCTATGATATCAGGATGGAAGGGGAGATAAAAGCCCTTTTCTTGCATCAAGCTGCTCTTGCTGGAGCTGCTTTTTTCTTGTTTCTTGTTGCTAAAATAACAGTACTATTGTTTGCTTTTATTGGTCTCATCTTTTGGGATTTGGAAATCCCTTCTAGGGGAGAGCAGGGCAACCTGCACGCACACACATATAGACACACCTGTCTTGTGTGCTCATTGCTGTCTATATTTCTGCAGAGATATTTTATCTTCATTGTCTACAAGTCACTGGTTCTCTATTCAAAATAATTTTTTTACTTATTTATAATACAGGACAGATTTCCCAGAAGAATCCACAATCATATTGCTCTGCACAAGCACTTTTTCCATTCCTTAAACATGTAGCAGAACAGCTTTCATACTGCTTTTTGTGCTCAAGGGAGATTTTTTTACTTTATTGCCTTTATTTTTCATAGTGTGTTGTCCTGTCTTAAAGGATCAAACAATTTCATTGTAACATAAACAGGAGATACTGATTAAAAAAAGAAAAAAGAGGAAAAAAAAAGAGAGATTTCATTTGTTACTATGTTACTACAGAGCAGTTCCCCTCAATTTAAAAAAAAAAAAAAAAACAACTAAAAAAAATTGATTTTTCAATCATATTTCTATCACATTATGATGTGTTACAAGCAGTGATAGTTAGCATTCAGACAGTAATTAATGCTGGATGTTGGCTGTCATATGTATAAAAGAAGAAAATCCCATTTCATAAGTAAAATATAAAATTGAAGAATGATCTCTGACTTGATATTTCAAAATCTGAATAACTTCTTAGGTTCTTATGTTTTATAATATCTGTTTCATAAAAATGCATTGTTCTAAATCTGAATGAGAACACATTTCAACATGTTAAAATTTCATATTCAAAATTAATTACAATTTTCAGTGGGCTCTGAGCTACGAAAGTAGTAGAAGGTAAGAAGACCTGTATTTCACGGTGAAAGGTCTTTATCTTGCTTGATATTAATAGAACTCATTAGAGGAAATATTCTGGGCTTTCACTGAGCTCTGTGGATGGAAGTCTCTATAGAAGTGGAAAGCGTTGTTATTAAAAAGAAAAACAGTGATTTCAGGTCCGGAGCCAAAATGAGCCAGGATATGGAAAGAGCCCGATCCAAAGCCCTCTGGAGTCAATCAAAGCCTTTCCGTTGCTTGCTGTGGAACTTGATTCAAATTGTGAATTTCTCATGGTGACATCTGCGCGTCCTTCATTGATGGATGTGGTGAAACAGTGCTGGAGACGATCACAGATAGATGCCATTGCTGCAAAATGACAATTTCCTGGCTTTGTGTAGCATTTCTTCAGTTTTTCATGCCATTCTTTGAATGTCATCATTCATCTGTTTCCCATGGCTCCTTTCTGTTTCCTACTTTGATTTATTTCTCTCTCTTTTTTTTTTTTTTCTTTCACAAGATAAAGTAATATATACAATCAGATGTAAAACATTATTTTGGAATATGACCAGTCAGACTCTAAACTCTGTTTTATTCTGTAGTGGTTTGTTTCTTTGCAACCATTGAAGTTGCCTTTTACAGGTAGAAAGGGTGGAAATGAAGTATTGCATATGTGACAACCTGAAGAATAACACCTTCGCTCCTTTCCCATGTGAGAGTAAATTATGAGTCACATCTTTTCCTGCCACTCCTCCATATGTAAATTCTGCTGCTATCTTACATTAGAAATATGCAGGAAAAATGAAAGTGCAGCTGTCTCCTTGCTTTTCACCTCATAGGAAAACACATTAATAGGATTTTGTTCCACTGCTTTGGGAGTAGGAGAGAGTTTAGGTCCAGCTGGGGTCTACCAAACACGTGCACTATTGTGTGAGATCAATCTGTGTAAGGCTTGCATGAGCACTACCAAGCCTGACTACTGGTCCTCAGTGCTTGTATTGTTCTGCAATATAATTGTACGGCTCATAGCTAGCCCAAAGGAACTAAGGAAGAATATAGTACACACCTGAAAAACAGTAACTTACCAATATGTCCCTGGGAATGTTATCTTCATTTTGATCTACACAAAGTGGGAGCAGGAACAATTTGGTTTTGTGCAGTGTGGATGTGTAGGTTGAGAAAGGGTCTCTCGATTTCGGAAACACCATGGTATGACAGGCTTTTGCAAGACGATTTCACTCCACTGAAACAATAAGAAGACAAAGTGAGTAGAGATTTAGTCTATTGACTTCCCAAGTAAGTCTGACTTGGCAAACAGCACCACCTGTTATTTCTTTCCCTTCATAGAAAGCTTTCCTTAAGCACTGCAGCCGATATCTGCAAAGAGAGCAAATCTTTACTCCAAGCAGAGAAGTATTTTGTTCTGTTTTAAATCTAGTCAACTTGGCACAGCTGGTGTGCCAAACTGTCCTACTGTTTGGTTATCAAAAAGAAAATAAGGTTATTGAATATGTCTACATCAGATCTTACTTTCTGGACAAGTAAACTTGCCTTCTATTGCAGGTTTGACATACCCTTTTCTCAGTGTCCTTTTGCTTCTTTAGCTCTCTTCACTCCCAAGCTTTTGTTGAAACTATTTCAAAGCCAGAGATTTTGTCCTCTTATTATCTTTTTTCAAAGCCTCTGTGAAACTGAGCGCATTGCACAGGGTGGTCTGTCCTTTCGTTGTCACTGCCTTTATTGCTGGCCTTTAGAAGGGCAAGAAAAAGCCTCTTCCATTTATTAAGCAAGACTTCACCTCTTTTGTTCACAAACAGCCACTTACTAATGACAGGAATACCTGCACCCCTGTAATAACGTGAAGCAGCTGCTGGGATAGACTCAGACTCAGACTCTTTCTTCCGTGTGCTATCTTGAGCATTTGCTACCAGGGAGCAGGGTTTGGCACTCTTCCTGAATTATAAAACACCTTAGGGGCCAGTTCTGCTTAAAATCTTCGTCAATGTTCTGAACGAGGGGATTAAGTGAACCCTCTAAGTTTGCAGACAACATCAAGTTAGGCAGGGGTGTTGGTCTGCTTTGAGGGTAGGAAGGCTCTACAGAGGGATCTGGACAAGCTGCATTGATGGGCCGAGGCCAATGGTATGATGTTCAACAAGACTGAGTGCTGGGTCCTGCACTTGGGTCTCAACAACCCCATGCAGCGCTGCAGGCTTGGGGAAGAGTGGCTGGAAAGCTGCCTGGCAGAAAAGGATCTGTGGGTGTTGGTCGACATCCGGCTGAACATGAGCCATCTGTGTGCCCAGCAGGTCAAGAAGGCCAACGGCATCATGGCCTGTTTCAGAAATAGTGTGGCCAGCAGGACTAGGGAAGCGATTATCCTGCTGTACTCAACACTGGTGAGGCCCCACCTCAAATACTGTGTTCAGTTTTGGGCTCCTCACTACAAGAAAGACACTGAGGTTCTGAATCATGTTCAGAGAAGGGCAACAAAGCTGGTGAGGGGTCTGGAGCACAAGTCTTATGAGGAGCGGCTGAGGGAACTGGGGTTGTTTAGCTTGGAGAAGAGGAGGCTGAGGGGAAACCTTATTGCTCCCCACAGCTACCTGCAAGGAGGTTGTAATGAGGTGGGGCTTGGTCTCTTCTCCAAAATAGCAAGTGATAGGACAAGAAGAAATGGCCTCAAGTTGTGCCAGGGGAGGTTTAGATTGGATATTAGGAAAAATGTCTTCACTGACAGGGTTATCAGGCATTGGAACAGTCTGCCCAAGGAGGTGGTTGAGTCCCTATCCCTGGAGGTACTTAAAAGACGTGTAGATGTGGCACTTAGGGACATGGTTTAATGGTGGACTTGGTAGTGTCAGGTTTAGAGTTGGACTCAATGGTCTTAAAGGGCTTTTCCCACTTAAATTATTCTAAGACTCTATGTTTTCCCAGAGATGCCACCATCTTGGCTGATGGGATTGGCTCTGTCCTGTGGTGGGGCTGTTGAATCCAGCTGGAACCGGCTGCTAAGGTGGTTGAGTACCCACCCCTGGAGTTATTTAAAATATGTGTAGATGTAGTGCTTAGGGACATGATTTAGTGGTGGACTTGGAAGTGCAAGGTTATCAGTTGACCTGGTGATCTCACAGAATCACAGAATGGTGAGGGTTGGAAGGGACCTCTGGAGATCATCTAGTCCAAGCCCCCGCCAGAGCAGGGTCACCTACAACAGGTTGACACATCTCAAAGGTGTCTTCCAACTTAAACAATTCTGTGATCCTATAATGACCCACCCAAGCGTCTGAACACACCTCTGAACTTTCCTGAAGGTTTGCAGTAGGTGCTACTTGAATGGTTATTGATAACCCAAAGTCTCATCATGTTTGGAGAGGTTTGGAGTTTGGAGAGGTTTTAGGAGGTCCCAATCCATCACCAGAACACCCTTCCTATGAAATATTTGTCCAATCTGTTATTAAAACCTCTAACACTGGGAACTCCCAAAATTCTGAGTCTGTTCTGAGGCTTCACTGACTTAGCCACTAGTAAATCTTTGTTTCTAGCCTCATTCTTCTTTTTTTTTTTTCAGGCTAAAGACATTGTTTACCCATCCACTACAGACAGAACATGCCTCAACCAGCCAGCGTCTCACTCTGCAGAAAAGAAAGCAGCTCAAGCATTGCAGGATAGCATCCTATAGTGGGAAAAGGTGATAGTGAATGACCACAAAGCCCTGTCAGGCGAATTTTGATGTAATCTTGATTTAGCAATATAAAGTACATATTTTCAAATGATCCATAACTCCTGGTTCGTAACTCAGAAGATTACAGTTTAGGTTTTCAAGGGCTGAAGACCTGCAGATGCCAGTAATTGGCTGGAGGGTGACCAGTTTTCAAAAGGACACTCAACACCTACCCAGCTGTTAGGACTGCCCAAATTGAAGAGAGCTAAAGAAAGCCCTTGCTTTTGTCATGCGGCCAATGTAGCCCTCCTCAAATGCCACATATATTTCAGCAGCCAAGTAGGCTGCTAACTGCAGAATCCCCAAAACACTCAAATGACTCAAAAATAAACTATTTTTATTTTAATTCTGTTCCCCAAGACCTTGTCACTTTGAGTTAGAAAGGGACTTAGAGTAAAATAAAATAAAATAAAATAAAATAGGTGTTTTGTCCTACATCTTGTTACCCCAGAAATAATCTTATTGGTCATGGCCCTTCAGTTTATGAGATTATGTTTTCAAACAAAAGTGAATCTAGGGTGTAAGCGTGAGCCTTGAATTTAGCCAAAATACATTAGAGAGTAAGACTTGCCAAAAATACATTAATGGCAGCAGCAAGAGAATTTAGTTGGACTTGCATTTTTTGAACTTCCTTTTCATTAATAAAATACCATTTTGGCCTATCAAACTGCTCAGAAACAAATACTTGCGTTAAGCAATTCCTAGAGAATTACACCAGATGAAGAACTATTATTTAGCACATTTTTGAATACGAAAAGATCAAAGCATTCATCCTTCATCAGGATTTTTGAATTTAACACACCCATCTATTTTTAAACTGATGAATTGCTCTAAAAACAAAGATCAGTCAGAAACAATAAACCAAAGGGGACTATAGACTACTTATAAATATTCAAAGTGAAGACATATGACTTCTGACATCAGTGCTCTGTGGTTATGCTGGAAGAGATACAGAGAAACTAGAAGAGAATGGAAAGAAGGAATATTACCTGAGATGATATTGATTTAAACTGTGAATGTCCCAAAACGGACCTTTTTATATATGGGCTACATCTGGATATATGGAATGGCGAACTGTTAGCTGGAAAAAGCACACCTGCATACCTGATGGGTATAAACAACAATAAACAGAAGAGTCACAAAGATGGCCCAATGTGTTTTAGGTGAGTTTAGGCAAGTCTGTTTCACGGAGAGCTCAGCTGACTGTTTCTAATCAGAGTTCAGAGCAGAAGACACAGAAGTTTTGCCATTTTTACTCTTAATCAAATTCACTTTCCTTTCCCGTGTATGGCTGTATCAAGTTCACTGTTTCCACTTACCCCAGTATCGGGTGCTTCCCTCAGGAATTCAACTGCTTAAATACGCAGCACGTGCAATACTCTGTTTTCATTTCCCAAAAAGGTTTCTAGACTTTTTTTTTTTCCTTTTTCGCAGAAGTAACACCTGAAAACAGCAAGTGTATCCTCTCAGCTCAGAAACCAGAATGGGAACCAACCTCTGTAGTAAATAGTCAGGAACAAAACCCTCTAACTAGTCCCACAAATACAAACACACAAAAGAAAACAGAAATAAAATTATTTCAGGAAGTTTAAGCAGCTCAAAGTTATTCATCTCACCGCAATTTGCAGTGACTTCAGTGACCCTTCTGCTGACTGCTGTGCCTGTGCATTTTCACTCTCCATTTCGCTGGACCTGGGGCACACTGGACTAAATTAAAACTTACGACCATGGCAATGTCCTGCTAAATGATCATGCAGAAAAGGATCGCATCATCTCCAGTGTTGGTTCTTGGGAAGGGAAGAACCAAATGACTTTTGGAGGGAAGGCTCATACCAGCCTTCAGTCAGGCTGGCTTGGCTACAGAGAAACGAGCTCCATACTTCTTCGACATGAATGGACTGAAACAGTGAGCAGTTCATCTCTTCTCATCCCTCTTAGACACCAAACTTAGAGACAAGCCTAAATCTCATACCTCTGAAGGTAACAGTTTCTTTCCATTGAATGTTAATGGGAGACTTTGCTACCTAATTTGTAGACATCCAGTTTGGATGAGATAAAAAACTGCAAGAATCAGGGTGAGAAACTCAGTTTTGAGCTCCTCGCTACAGCTCTGTGAAAGGAATGAATGGATAACTTGGCAGAGCAATAGAAATGAAGTACACCAAATGTAAATAATGGGAATCTATATGTATGTATGTATATATGTAAGAGGGAGAGAGAATTTGAAGAAATAAGGCTGTCTTGCAAATCTCTGTTTCTTGTAAACACATTTTCACTGTTGCCATCTATATCCCAATCCCCAGACTGAAGTGGGGTGCAAACTTGCTGGGTTACGGCAAGGTTTTGTTGCTTGCTACTTGACTACTGCTAGAGCCACCACTGCTGTTTTGATGCAGCTTCCTTTGTTGCTTTTTAAAATCAGAAGTTTCTCCAAGGTATTTAAGGATTTGCCTGCTTGGTAGAATGGAAGTAAAAGAAAGTAGATGCTAAATAATATAGAACAAGTGACTTTGTAGTTGCCTTTTGGGTCCATTTATCGATTGGCCTCAACATTTGCTTCTAAAACTTAACGCAACAACATGGTCTTAGAAACCAAGGATGGGGAAATCAGGACCAGAAACTTTGCAAAGGTGGTACGTAGACATATTATATTGGAAAGACATCGGGACCCTATCAGCAGGGCCAGCATAGGCGGGGATCTAAAAGCCCAGTCTCCTACGAGAGGCAGCAGTTCCCAGCCGTGGCTCCTGAGGGGTTTGAACCTCTCATCAATGGCACATTGGCTGAGATGCAGTGCCTCTGGCTCCCATCAACTTCCCACCAGCACGCTTAACCTCTGCTTTGGGCAGGAAAAATGCTGACTGGAACAACACACTTGAAAGGGTGCCAGTCCCTGATTTCAGTCCACCTTCTGCCAAGGTCAAATTCTTCTCCATTTCCAAACTCGTTTCATTCAGTTTTATCCTCTGTGGTTGAGAAGAGTTTCCCACGGACATCTTTGAAACCGCTTCATCATTCTTTATAGCTACGTAACTCTTAGTAAATGTTAAGCAATGAAATGCTAAAACTACGGTATCACAAGGTTTGGTTCTTGAACTTGCCCTGTATGAAGATGCAAAGTGCTCCCTCTTTGGTGAGGTGGGTGGAGTGTGGAACAAAGGCAAGTCCATTTGGGCTTAGCCAGGTGGGAGTGCTGCTGCCCCTGAGGGAACGTGTCCTGCCAGCAGTCCTGGCTTGAGTAGATTTGCATACCGGGTGCAAAGTAACCCTGATACGCACTTTCCTACACAGACGGTTTACCAAACACAGTAAGAACAGTCTTTTACACAGACACTCTATGAAATAAAGTATGCATGGTTTTTCACACAAACATTTTACACCTGCTTAATTTGCATTTGGTGTTCTTTCTCCTTTCAGTTATACTTGCATGTTATAGTTTGTTGTGGTTTTTGTTTGTTGCTTTTGTTTTTTTTTATTATACTGCTGTTTGTTTCTCTTTTTTTATTAAATACAGTATCTTCTTGTACTCTACTGGACACCTTTCCCTTGACTCTTTGTCAGAGCCTTTGTCCTTGCCTTACTATGAATCTGCTCTGCCAAGTTTTCAGCTGACATAACATTGCTCATACCCAGGAAGTTCCTGGGCTCCTACTGCTTTCCCACTCCTGGTTAACTATGGATTAAACATACAGACTCTCTTCAGCTGCCTGCAAGGTCTCACTGTTTTGCTAACTAGGACCACATTTTTCACAAGTGGCAATTTGGGAGCGTGCTCCTGGGAAAGAGGGGTTACTGGTACACGTCAGTCATCTTCACCTCCACTTGTCAGTCCATATGGAAAAAACCTGGCTCTCATTATCTCCGTGCATAGAAGAAACACAGTCATTTAAAACAATATCCAAAATAAATGGCAATAGTCATTTGTGGAACTATCTGAAAACATGCTAGAGCAATTCAGATGCTATAAATCCTCCAGTATCATCTGTGGCTACAAACGGTGCTGGCTACAGGCGGTACGGATAGAAAACACAGAAAGAGCCACAGTAAGAGAGCCACAACTAAACCACTACTCCTCAGAGAGACTGAGGAGTAGTAAATCTGTTTGTTTCCTTGTCTTTTACTCACTCTCCTTTAGCCTCCCAGGTTTCTTCAGAAAGCTGATCCTACAGGGGTACCACACAACAGAATGTCTCCATCCTCCATCTTGGGGAAGTGTCTACACGCCCCAAATATTTCTGTTGAAGAACTGAGTGAGTAACTTTCCTTCTTAAAAAACGCAGCTAACAGAGTCTTTGTTCATCTCTTTGATGCTCCATATGTGGAGACAAGAGGAATTGGGAAAGGTTCCTGGACTTCTCTCATACATCTGGTAAGTGGATCGATTCTCCAACACACTGTATGGAGGACTGGTGTCAATGTGTTGTTCAGTGCTTGTTCCTACTTTTCCCACATGTTCTTCCTCAGTGGTTGCAATGAGTAGCTGTTGTTCTGACATAGAAATTAGTCACAATATTCACAGATTAGTTATGCAATACCACCAATCCCCCATGCCAAAGTCTGGGGTGGCATTATCTTCTGGAACTTCTGCTGTCATCAGCTCATCTTGTGCAATAACTCCTAAAAATTGTGTTGAGACCACAAAGGCAAATAAGGGTGGAGAGACTTATGATCAAAGTGCCCTCCAAGTAGCTCTGACTGCAGGCAAAGGCTTGAATGACAGTGATGCTCACAAGCCTGGTGCCTAATTCCTGAGGGATTATCAGCTTAGTTCAAGGTCTTCTCTTGCATTCTTCATTGTAATCAAGAACTAAATGCACAGAAACACCTGAATGCAGCCTTTTTTTTTTTTTTTCCCCAGATGGATGTAGCTTTCCATTCCAATAAAAATTAGCATTTCTCCTTCCATTTAAGAAGAAAGAGAATAACCTGCTTAGTCAACAGTAGGGTTTTTTCTGGTTACCTGGTACCTGGAACACGTAATTCAGGACTGACTTGGCACAAAGGAAATAAGCTACATGCGAAATATTTCATACAAATGGAAGAATAAAAAAGCAACACCTTGTTAGATTTATTATTTAGTCAGAAGTCCTGTTTTCGGAGCTTGTGCTGAATCTCAGTTTTGGTTTTGGTTTGTTTTGGGTTTTTTTTATAAACACATTGATTCTGGTCTTCATAATGAATAAAAAACTTGCAGATATGGATGCTTATGGTTCAAAAGCCACTTACGGACATAAAGAATCCAGAACTTCCTTTTTCTTTATGATTTAGGCCTTTACACCTCTCATGATTTTTGGGAAGCTGCCTCATAAATGGGTTGCTCATTCATCATATGGGGGTTATTTCTGTGTTATGCAGAACACTGCGGGGATCTGCTGCAGGGAAATCTCAGTCTTCGCAAGCTCTCCAACCAGCTGTGGTCCCTTCACAGAACACACGGTACATCTGTGGGTGGAACTGCAAAATAGCCTCACTGGTACAGATTTGCAGATCTGGCTTTCCAGGTGTAAGAATGCTATTTAATGGTTAGAAACCTGAATTTAGTGTTTATATTGGAAAAATGTATGCAATATATGACTCTTTAGCAATGCAGAGCAGAAGAGAAAAATGAAGAATTTGGAACTTTGTATTTGAATGAGCAAGTGAGACAACTGTTAGGCTGGAAAGCCTATTTGAATTTTCATTGAGTTCTCTTTGTGTACCATCAAAGTGTCTTTAAGGTTAAAGCATCATCATATCAAGACAGGTACTGATGAACATTTCTCAGATGAAACACGTTCTCATATCTGATTATTAAGCCCATAAATCAAATCTTTTTAAAGAAATTGTTGACAGCAATGTTCGTTGAGCTGTTCCTATCATAAAGAGCGTTCTTTATTTTACCCATAGAGTTTACTGAAGTTTAACAAAATCTGTTTCTCTTAATCACTTACTATCTTTTTCTGCTTTTTGTTTTCAATCTTCTTTTGTGTCATATCTTTGTATCAATTCAAATTCATAATTTTCATTGGCAGGTTGCTACATGTTCAAATTAGTTACCACAAGATTTATTTACCACAGAAAGAAAAATCCTTAGTAGCAAAGAGCGCTATCAATATTGTTTTGGCGAAAATAAAATCACAAGGCCACATTAAACCCATCATATAATGTAAGTAGAGGCCACCTTGCCTAGATTATAACTAATTTTGAATTCTTCCTGTTGCCATGACACCACGCATGAAAAGAAATAAGCCAAGCATTGTGCAGCACTCAAGAGCTTGTTGGAATTTGGGGTTTTGTTTCGTATGTTTAAAATAGCAAGAAAATTCCATTTTAGTGAAACAAAAGTCAGCAGTAACACCAGAGAGGTTTTAAACTCTGAAGAGTGGGAGAGGGGTGGATGCCAGATATCTTTTGAAATCCTGCTCATTTAAGGAAATAATAATAAGGACTCAGAGAAATTTGCTTAAATTGCTTGACTGTACTCGTGGCAAATCAAATGATTATCGCCTTTTCTAATCTTTGTGGACTACCCCCATTTAATATGCCCCTGTGGCCACCCCCTCCCAGCTGCTTCAGGGGCCGCGATTAGCCAGAGCACAGCACACAACCCACACACCCATCACACAAACCTTATGTTGAGTCAGTAGCTCTTCACAGATGCTACGAGAGGGTGACTTCTTCAGGGTGGAAATACCTATTTTTTACAAAGGACATACAGGACACTCTAGAGAGTAATGGAAATGTTTTGGGACTTCATGTTCTGACTGCTTTTATGGCCTTTAAACAGATTATGATATTTTTCTGTAAAGAGAAAGGGTTTTCCTTCCCCTACCAAGACATTGATAGCTCCTTGCATCCAGGAGCTTTTACAGGTCGTAGTGTTTCACACATGTGGTTGTTGAATTCGCAGAAACATAAAGTCCTATAAAACCCTTCCACTGGGGCATCATTAGTGGTTTTATTGGCAAATCCCACACAATGCTGCCTCCCAACTGAGACCAATAACTGCTGCTTGAAGCAAAACACCAAGAACATCGCAGTCGTCTCTGTGGGGCTGCTGCCCACCAGAATTTGCAGATGAAAAAAAAAAGGTGGAAAATGACCTGTGGGTGTTGGTTGACATCCGGCTGAATATGAGCCATCTGTGTGCCCAGCAGGCCAAGAAGGCCAACGGCATCATGGCTTGTATCAGAAATAGTGTGGCCAGCAGGACTAGGGAAGTGATCATCCCCCTGTACTTAACACTGGTGAGGTCCCACCTCAAATACTGTGTTCAGTTTTGGGCCCCTCACTACAAGAAAGACACTGAGGTGCTGGATCATGTTCAGAGAACGGCAACAAAGCTGGTGAGGGGTCTGGAGCACAAGTCTTATGAGGAGCAGCTGAGGGAACTGGGGTTGTTTATCCTGGAGAAGAGGAGGCTGAGGGGAAACCTTATCACTCTCTACAACTACCTGCAAGGAGGTTGTAGCAAAGTGGGGGTTGGTCTTTTCTCCAAAATAGCAAGTGATAGGACAAGAGGAGATGGCCTCAAGTTGTGCCAGGGGAGGCTTAGATTGGATATTAGGAAAAATGTCTTCACTGACAGGGTTATTAGGTGTTGGAACAGGCTGCCCAGGGAGGTGGTTGAGTCCCTGTCCCTGGAGGTATTTAAAAGACGTGTAGATGTGGTGCTGAGTGACATGGTTTAGTGGTGGTTTTGGAAGTGTTAGGTTAATGGTTGGACTTGGTGATCTTAAAGGTCTTTTCCAGACTAATCGATTCTATTCTATTCTATGGTCATCTGTGAGCGGAGACAATTGTGAGCATTTCTTACCAAGTGATCCATGGTGCTGCAAGCTACAGTGAAGGAGCAGGCAGGCAGCTTCCAGCTGCTTTGCTGGAGTTGGATAGCAGTTAGAACTCCTCTGTGAGCTTAATATTCGAGTTGGAGTAAGGAAAATCATAGTCCATCCAGCCAAAAGAAGTGTTGTAACCTTATTGAGCTGTGCTGACAGGCTGCACATTTGAGGTTGCCATCAAAAACTTTAAAGGCCTTAAGTACCAAGTGTCCTGAAGGGTCATTAAGGTATCCTGTGATTTAAAGCAGATGTTGCTGGAACCTCAGGCGTTTCTGTTTCATTTGCCTAGCAGCCACGGCCTCTGGCCAGACCCTGTGGCTCAAAAGGGGTTTTCTCAGGCACAATGGTAAAAGCTATGAAAGAGAGATGGTTGCACCCTCTTTGGGTTTCAAGGGAGCCCTGGGACGTTTCTAGAAGGATAAAAGATACTGCTTGCAGGCACTGTGGCTTTTTGCATTCAGTTTGTTTCCACAGACAAATGGCAGAGAAAATATCTGGGTGAATTGCTTCAGTGTTAGTGCAGAGGTGAAGCTGACTCGGAGGGTCAGCTCTCACATAAGGCGCTCAGACTTTAACTCAGTCACAACCTCCCCTCTGCCTCCCTTACCAAGTCCTAGTTGTAAGGAGGTGCCAGTATTGCCTGCAGAGCCTGCAAAGCAGCACATCCTAAGATCACAAGTGAAAGAATAAAAAATTGCTGGTAAGGGTGATGCCACTAAGCACCAAACTTACCTCTCTATCTGTCACCGCATAGGTTGCGGTGACAGAAAAAGGTGCTTCCCCCTTCTGCTGCTCTGGATCTCTCTGCTTTCTGTTTCCTACCCTGGGAAGCAGTGAGATGGCCCCTGTGGACACGCGTCTTCCAAGGGCCATTCTTCAACATGCAATGCTGCCATGCCCCTAGAAACTATACCCTGCTGCTGAGAAGCCAGGAAATGTTGTAAGCAGCACCAAAAGGCTGGAGGCATCCTCCATTGAGAAGATCCTCAGTCTGTAGCCACCTGACCAATGCTGAAGGCAGGGGAAATCTGTCGAACAACAGGCAGTGATACGGTGGAAGCAAAGTGCTAGCAGATTGGTAAGACGCGCTATACTACCCCAATCCTCTAATTGCACCATTTTGCATAAGATAATTGCGAGGTCCTGAAAAGGAAAAATGGATCCAGCTGAAAAATGGGCTCCAAACACATCCCTAACAGGCTGTAAATGGCATGAACCAGAAGTTTCCCAGGAGCCCCTGGAAGTTTGGCAGGGAGACGGTGGCAGCCGGGACAGCATATTATATTTTCTTTACAAGTTAGTTTGTGTTAGTGTTGGCAGGATCCTGAAACATACCTCTAGACCACAAAAAAAAAAAAAACAAACCACAACCAAGAAACTAACTTTTCACTTTGCTTTACTCAGATATAATTGGGGAGTGGGGGAAAGGAAGACACAGGAACATTGGAACATATATAAATAGAGTGAGGTGAAGGCAGAAGGACTCACAGCAACCCCCCGTTGCAGCTTGCCTCCCCTGCCAAACATGTTGACTGCTGAACGGATGGTTACAGTTATTGTTTGGACAGTTGCATTGTTTCTTCTGAACATCTGTATTGAGGAACACAGATACGACAGCAGGCGTGGGTAGGAAGGGAGAACAGAATAATTTGGCTCAGTTACAACATCCGTCAATTATAAAATATAGAGAAGATGCAGTGTTATTAGCCAATACTTAATCTGTTCTGAAGCAACTCAATTTTAGTGTTCCCCCTTCTTCTCTCAGTGTGACCAATCAGTGCGCTCTGAAGATGGCATTTTGAAAGAGACCTCTGGTTTGCACCTCTCATTTTACATTTGCAGATTGAAACATCTCTATGCTTATATCAGTTCTCTGAAAGTTCAAATACTTAAGTTTTTTCACTTTCAGAAAAGGTTTATATACTCTCAGAGAACAGGAGCAGTAACATATGTTAATATCCAGAGACTAGAACAGCCCCAGCAGAGTGTGCAGGCCCATCACAACATCGTTATTTTTAGCCATGATATCATTACAATTAACTCTGTGGAGGTTTGGAAACACAGACTTTAAAAGCTTGAGATAGAAATCTTGTTAATATGGATTTATGTGCAATACTCTTAAAGAAAGCCAGTGCTCGTTGCCTGCGCTGGCGTTCAGAGACTGCACCCTGCTGGCTCACAGCAGCACCGCGTACCGCAGGGGCTTCAAATACCCTTTCTGTGTGCTTTTCTAATGCATCAAGAAGTCTATCCATGCTCCAGCTCAGGTATCCCTCACTCGACCTATAGCCATCACAGAAGTTATGGGATACTTGAACAAAAATGAGTACGCTACTAATTACTGACGTGTGAAAATAAAGAAATAAATGCTGCATTATGCTCATCTTCCACAGCAAGTTTAAAATGAAAGAAGTTTAATGGGCTCTGAGCATCCAATTCATAGCATACATGGACTACCACTGATTCAAACTCATAGGCGTTTGTTTTGACTTTTCCAGCTACTTGAGGAAAAAAAGGTAGTGTTTTGAAGGAAAAAGTAATTAAACTCTATTCCTAATACACTTTCTTCCACATAAAGCTACAAAAAGTATCCCAGAACCTCTATTGGTCTATCTAATATGGGCAATCTGCATTGCTCCAGGATCAGATTTCTTGCTCTACAAAATTACGCAGTAGAATTTCTTCTTCCTGTAGCCGTATATAAGCTACAGTGACTAGAAGCCACATTTGACATTTAAGGACATGCCGCGCATAAAAATAAAGTACCACACATCAGCTACACACACATAGTTACATTCAGATTGTAGAAAATGGCATTGAGTTAGGACACCCAGAATTTACTCCCAGGGGCTCTCTTCTTTGGACCTAGGTTTAAATTTAGCATTTATGTACTGATTATAGTGCTCATTTCAATTTTGGCTTTTTTTTTTTTTTTAAAAAAAAAAAGGTAACTAAGGAACACCAGGAATAAACTACGAGTTAGTACATACAGCTTGACATTGTCCTCTCCTGTACACACACCACAAAGGAAATGCACTATTCGGTCTTTCAAGAGCACATCCGTCGCTTGCATGTGTGAGTTGGTTTGCATGATTTACAGCATCTAAACATTTTGTGTATGTGCCACATATGTGTTAAGTTATAGTCATATCACACACACACACATTCATCTGGAAACACCGTATGGGAGCAGAGTAACCTGGTTCTAATTTGTACCAACAAGTTCTGCCCTGGTACCTGAAAGCAGTACTTGTGATAAGGCACTCTATGACTGTTTCGCTCAGTTTTAGCCATGTAAAAGTTATACGCTTAGACAGGCAGTCACCTCGACTTCTCTCATCAAAGTGGGTGGGGAAAAAAGCCACACCTGAAAAGCATCTTGAGAGGCTCCAAAAAGCTAAGTGGTCTAGACAACTATCTTAGTCAGCAGCATAGGATGGGAAGGGAAATGTCCCAAAGACGCGGGAGATGTGTCTTTGCACTGACTACCATCAGTTAAGGCCAGATGCCTGAAGGTTAAGGTAAACCTCATAGTTAAGAGTGGTGTCAGATTCAAGGCTGAATCTTTGTTCCCAGAGAGCAGAATCCGGGCAGCAAAGGCTTCCTCGTACAAAATAGCCTTTCGTCTCTTCTTATTTTCAAAATTAACAAAAGTTCCATCCATTTCTATATATCCTACATATAAAACATCATATAAACAAAATAAGACTCTCGGTAGATATGCACTGCTCATGGGCAAGTACCCACAGCACAAAATCTCCTATAAGAAACATCCTAGATGATCTCCGTTACAAAAAAAACCCAACCAAACAAAAAAACCCCACCACCACCACCAAAAAAAACCCCAAAAACCAAACCAAAATTTTGTTTTGTTTTGGTTTTTTTTTTTTTTTTTTGCTTTGTGGTTGCACTGTGCTTGCAGGTTGGCAGTGGCAATCTGTAGCACTGCCCCCATCCGTGTGCATGTATGTAATTCAATTTGTACAGTTACATCTCTACTAGTACCACTATAACTAGCAGAATGCTAGAATTAGCACTATGGTTTTGTGCTGTGGGATTCAATTGTCCCAATCATTCAGTTCTTTCAGGATGGTTGCTGCCATGATTTTGACTTGAACTCTCCCGCCCAATACCCAGGTACAGTTCAGGAGTTATTCTGGAGCTGGGGCCCCTCCTAACAGAACTTACTGCTATGGATGAGGGTCACCTCTGGTGACTGAATCATCCTGAACACTCTATTTACTAGAGCATACAGGGGCCAGAAGTTTGCCATTTAAGAATTCAACGTAACCACTCTAATTTTAGACTGTTGAGACCCTGAAGTCTGTTAAGGGTCTCCTTAAAACTCCACTTGAGAGTTTCTGCAGTGCTTGAGTTGCTGATTACAGACCTTTTGTGCAGAAACCCAGTCACGCAGCTGAACAAAATCCTTCTATGGCAAGGTGAGCTGAACCTGGCATAGACTGCGGAAATGCCCAGGAGTTAAATGTTACTAAACTACAAGATAATTGCAAGTGACTGAGAAATAATCCTCCTCTCTAAAAGAAAACTGCAAAGCAAAACATACCCTAATTGCAAGCAAGAGTCTGTGGGAGCAGAGGAAGAAAGCAGAAAGATTGCTTTGTTAGTAATACCTGCTCCTAGAATAGGTCAAAACCCCTTGTGGCATTTATAGACTATTTTCTGCCCAATAAATTGAACAAAATATCTAAACTGATCTTTCTCTTACAGAGAAAATCATTATGCTCCACGAAACTGAAAGAATGACTCAGCAGCAGCTATTATGTGGCCTTGGTTTTTCTTAAATTGTCAGGTGTAAAGCACATACGTGCATATTAGTTATGCGTATAGTTACGCACACCATTTTATTTTTTTTTTGTAGAAATTGCGTCTATGCTTTTTTTATGGGTATAGAAAAAGTGTATCCTAACACGTGAGAAAGAAACTATGGGGACTGAAGGAAAGACTGCATCTTAAACTGCAGTTCAGGCAAAATGCAAAGCGCCTGTTGATGGACTCAAGAAGATGAGAGCCAACTCCCACTGCCAAAGAGAGTTGTGTGTGCTCTGCTGTTCAGGAGATTGGGCTTTGCTTTTAAAAGTTTCACCTGCACAAAACCAAACCAAGGGGAATGCAAGCTACTCACAGCCACCTCCACCAGACCTAAACCTGTGATGCAAGAACATCATACACACATCTCGGAGTGATCCTTGGAGCAGCACATTCACCCAGCTGGAATGTACATCAGTGGACTGCCACAGGAGCTGGACCAAAGACCCAGCTGTGGGCCAAATTAGCTCTAGGGATAACCAGAGTCACTCTTTCTGCTAAGCTGGGAGATGAGTCAGAAACCAGTTACGCCAGCAGTGAGGCACGACCTCAGCAAGCTACAGGCTGTGCTTGCTCTGAAGGACTGAGAGGTAGATATGCATAGGGAGTCCTACCGTAACAAAGGCACTTTTCTTTAATGAACATATAGCACTGAAAAGTCACTACTAAGAATCACAGGAGACACATTCATTTAAAATATCTATTGAAATTACAAATTAAACTCTTCGATATGATTCAAAGTACAAAACACAACATTAAAAGGCATTCAACAGCTCTTTTATACATCACAGTGTTAGTGGCACAAAATGTACTTACATTTCAAATACATCAACAGAACTATTTTTACACCGGTCAAATACATTATTTATACATATGCATGACTCCTTCATGCTTATCCCTATACAAATTTAAAATACATCCATGATAAATTGATCAAGAAAGGTTCAGTTATGTACCACGTACCTGTACCTAATGTTCCTGGAATTCTTATAAGAGACATATACAAATCAAAGCCATAATGAAGACCACAGGGCTCTAAACACAAACAGCATGCCTTACCTAGTATAAGTGCATTAGCAATTAAGCACTGATGCAGACTTTTTTGATGTCTTTAATAACATTGTCATCAACAACCGTATTCCACCTGTTTTCCTCAGGATTTTAGATTATGTATGTGAAATGTACAAACTTTGGTTTTCAAAAAGCAAACCTGCACAAAGCTTTATGCGTGCTGCACCTCACTGGGATGAGAAAGGCCTGTATTAAATATATTTATTCCTATATGGTAAAAGACCTACAGATGAAATGCACGAAACTGCATTTTCATTTTCCTGCCCATAACAATTTTCAGTCAATAGCACTTCATCTTTTTCTGATCTATGAGTACTTTATCCTGTCAGCTCCATAAACAAGAGAGCTTCTCACTAATTTTGATTTGGTTTCCTGCATGGCAGGAGATCAACTGTAAGCTCAGAGTTGATCCAGTCAGATCTTATTTGGGATTTTCCCTAATTCATAAGACAGAGTATTTGCTTGGTATGTGGGGGAAAGCATCCCAAATTCTTGGCATGCTAATGTCAGTAGTAGGAGGTTTCAGGATGAATGCCAGCATGAATAAAATTGAAATATTAACATAAAACTACAGTAAGCATTTATATATAATCTTTCATCACAGAGTCTTGAAGAGCCTCTAAACCAATGAATTTGCCCTCACAGCCCTCCTGCGAGGTAGGTGAACATTGGTCCATCCATTTAAAAGATGGTGAAATTGAGATAAAAGGAGATAAGTGACTTGTCCGATGTCATGTGGGGAAAACCCAATGCTACTGCCATTGAAGGTGGTGCCGGCTATGCTACTGGTCGCTCTCTGGACTGACTTCAGCCCAACTAATGAACGGCAAGACTAGGGAGATGCAAAGCCTCTGGAGTCTGGACTCCACACTCAGTCCCATGGTTGCTAGACAGGACACCACCCCAACAGAACATGCAAATGATGTACTGTTACAAATTCCACTAAAAACAGCATTTAAGACAATGCAAAAAAACCTAAATTATAGCATAACTGTAAAAGCGCAACAGAACTCATGCAATGAATCTTATTTTTCTGGTGAAAATCTATAAAGACAAAGCTGTTGTAACAGAATTTCATCTGAAAAGCAGCAGAGACAGACATTCATTTTTCCATGGCAAAGGGTTTAAATGTCAGAGTTTAAAATAACGTATTTACAATTCAATCTCAGGGTATTAAATGTCACACTATCAACAAAAGCTGTAACATAAAAATGCCCAAACTCAATACATCACTGCCACAAGTTGCTACTTTGGAAACAAATCAGAATTTAAAAAAATAAATAAATAAAAATAAATCCCCGAGAAGAATACAGATGGAATGACATTTAGCAAACCTGAAAGGACTAGGTATTTGGTAAATATACATAGGCATATAGTCTATCCCAATAGCCAGCATGTGAAAAAAGAGATATGTCATAAATATATCCAATAGCAATTCAAGTACGTTGACATCAGAGACAGAGATATACTGACAGAAGTATGCAGTTTGCTGATTATATATAAAGTTACCTGTAAGCATCAATTATAAACAATCATTTTAAAATGTCTGTATTTGTAAAGGACTTCTTTTTCGTTCCTTTTTTCTTTTAAACCTGGAAATGCATTTATTTTGACATTGATTATTAACTGGCCACATAGTACTGTGGAAAACTCAAGTTTCACTATATTGCCACATAAAGGCTGTCTCGAAGAAAGGCACAGAGAAAATAAACCTCATACCAGGACACTCTGGTACTGTTAACAGGCCACTGCACCTCTGCTGTTTCCTATCATCCCAGTAGTAGAACTGGTCATTAGAGCCACTGCCACATACAGCAAAATCCCTTAGTGCTCCCAATTAGAAAATTAACACCTTTTACACCCTCTTGTCCAGTTGTGGGTTGTTTTTTTTTCCAGTTAAACAGAATGACAGGGCCAAGGACGAAAGGCTGCAGTCCAAGCTTACCTGCGGGAAGCTGTCCTTCGCAGAAGGGTTGCCATGACTTCTGCGCACCGAAGCTACGGCTCAGGACAACCCGGGTGCTTGGCTCAGGTGGCACCTCTGGGGAGACGGACCGAGCTGCTGCCAGAGCCGGTGCGAGAGAACCGCTTCACTGCCCGCTGAACTCAGCGGTGCTTCACACCCCCCTTGGGGGCTGGCAAACAGTGATCGAATGCACTAACAGGTATTTTTGAACGACTAAGCAATTTTTAATGACAAAGACAGCCAAAATACTAAAAATACCATGATAACAAAACCAGATATTACGAGTAAAGATCTGAACTGCGCATTGCCATAGACAATCTGAAGATATCACAAGGAGTTCAGACTTGCTGTAAACCAGCTACCTTTTTTATTCACGTTATAATGGCTGTACTCATTAAAATCAAGCCAAATAAGTGAATTGCAGATAACCTTCAGTTCCCGAAGCTACAATCTGTGGTAAGATACAGTTTGAATTTGGATACCATTAAACTTGGAAGAAGGGGAGGAGAGCAGTTTTATAAAAAGACAGTGGCCCTTTTCAAAATTGTACCCTACAGTCTTTTTATACAACAGATAGGCAGTATAAAATTAAAGATAATAAAGGAGTCATTTCCTTACGCTTAAGCTATGAAAACATTCCCAGCCTGTGACAGCAGCCAGAAGCAGTTGCATTTAAGGGTCTTAATACTTCTTCAGTGCAAACTTATCCTGGCTTCAACATATTCATCCATCTGAGTACACTGATAATGTACAGAAATAAATGATGAGGAAAAACCCACAGTCAAACTTCAGTACACAAGCCATTCCAAAGAATGTTTTCCTTCTGTACTACACACAGAGATACACATTGTTTCAGATGCTTCATATTTCATGGCAAGAAGTTATTAGTCAAATTCTTGTAGGCTTTAAAATCAGAGCAAAATGTTTTTCAACAAAATATTTCTAAAGAGAAACTTAACAGTATGTTGACTAGCACGCATTGCTACCCTGGAAACACAGCACTGTGAATTCCGCAAAACTATCAAATCAAGTCAAGTGATTATTTTTCAAATGAAAACTTGTTTCATCACAGCATCGTTATTAACAGCATACACCATACATCATACGATATTAACTCTGAAAATGGGCTAAGTAGTTTAAATGTAAAGTACAAATTCCACAAATATCCCAGGCATTTTTATTATTAACTACAGGGATAAGCCTGATGTATTTTTATACTTAAAAGGAAAGATTAATTGATAACCCAAGAGTTCGCTAAATAGTAAAGTTAGTGCTGTATTTTTTAACAATTACCCTAAAGACAGAAGCAATCTATCTTGAACTTCCAAAATATTTCAATAGCACAGCTATTTACACATTTGGTTTAAATAGGATTATATATATATCTCTCTATATAAAAAGATTAAGATACCTGGATTAGAAGTTACGTAGCCCTGTAAGTGTAGCAGAACCCTAAACAACAGCAAAAAATAACAATTCAGAAAAACACTAGTGGTCCAGAAGTAATCCACACCATCAATGCATTTTTAAAAGAACCTTGATTAGACAGCAGATTTGTGTCACGACTCAACCTTACAGCTTCACCAATTCGTTTTAAAAATGTAGCTTTCGATCAAACAAATTCTTGTAAGACTTCAAAAAATTCCTGGAAGGCAACAGGACCAACTTGGTCCTTCTAATCCTCCCCAAATTTCAAGAAAGGCATAGGACGGCCTATATGCACCTTATTGATTTTGTTATACTTGGAAAAATAGGTACTAAAAAGGACATTGTGATGGCTTTAACAAAAACAGATGTGTAATAAACATAGTAAAGTCACATTAAATTGACTATCTAATTTAAATGATAGGCAACTTAAATATTTACAGGAATAAGACACCAAATTTTGAAGCGAACGGATATGCGGAAAGTTTAGATTTGTATGCATTTGTAGCGTGTTTTGCTGATGTCATTCAGCACAGTTCCCAGTCCACCACCAGGGCATCAGAAACTTTCTGCACTATTTTTAGCAGTATCACCTCTTCATTTCAGTTAGCTACCTGGGTCCACGGTCTCCCTTTAGCACCAAACTCGCCTTCCATTACCCTCCTTGTCTATTATCAATTGATCTATGCAACGGTAGTAGCAACAGTTCCTGGAACCAAGACTGTGTGTCAATGAAGAGCAGAACGGGGCAAGTAAGGCTACAGCAATGCGAGTGCAAGAGGGAAACATCAACAGCAACAGTAAAATCAAAACACATGTTGTGATGAGTCCAATCTTCTCTCAGTCTAGGTAGGTAGAGGGTCATCATCTCCTTTATTACATTTGCACTTGCAGCACAGAACAAATGGTGTAGCGAGTAGAAGGAAAGGGGAAGCCACCAAAAGCAGAAGACCAAATCCTGCAAAAATTCCTACCACCTGCAAGAGAAGGGAATACTGTTGCATTAGGGATAACAACTGTCTAGATTCTGCTGACACCAGTGCATCATTAGCATCCTTCAAAAAGATCTCAGCAAATGCCGTTGACATTACCAGGGCTAAGACTTCCCCCAAGTGTATGCTACAGTCAGCTCCTGCCATCAGTAAACATGAACAAAATCAGAGAGCAAACATTCACGTTTCATTGCTCCGGTCAGAACCATGCCAAGCAACTCAGTTCCATCACACAAACTGATGCAGATGGTTATTTGCCTTTTTGAGTTTTGCTAGATCTCAAACAATTAATGAAAGAACTGACTAGATACTTTTTTTCTTCATCAAACCTAAATATTAAGTATCAGGATCAAGACTACAATACAGTTAGAGACTCCCACTTGCAGGTGCTCCCCTTTTTTGCTGCAGAAAGCTCCAAAAAGAATCTGTCAAGGTTTTGGTGTTGTTCATGAAGAATGTGGGAAGACTCCCACAAACTTCCCACCAACAGGAACACACGCTTGGGAATCTCAGCCACAGATTACAAACACTATGGATGACAGGAAGACTTTGCATATGCCACGTCTTTTGCAGTCACACCCGAGCTCATCCTGCTACTTCAGAGGACATGACCTAACTCCAGCTAAAAGCATTTTTTTCATTTACATTTGTTGATCATCCTCTTCCCAGCAAGGGCAGAGTACCACAGACCTACCCATTCTGTCGGTGTGACAAACTCTATTAGTTTCTACAGTTTAAATTTGGAAAATTATTAAAAAAACATTCAAGTTGAGGTTCACTGCCTGAGGAGGTTTTCCATTTGCCACGGGCAACTGTAAGAGTAACGCTGCAACAATATGCCCACAAATTATTTGAGAAAATAATTTAGATTTATTCACATGAGAGTGTCTGTGAATAATTTTGAATAATGATGGCAGGAGTGGAATGCTAATCTGCTAGCAAAACCTCACAACAGAAGGCAAAACGAAATTAGAGTGCAGCACCCGTTAAAGAATTCTTCCAGCGAGGGCTAGGTATGCCACTTCAATTAACTGCCAAATATTTAATTAGCCACGGTATAGATGGGATGATTTACTAGTACTTTTGTTGGCCACGGACAATTTCTCCTTGTGATTACTATGTATTTCTTTTCACAATTCTGCTATCCAGGATTCCCAGCCAGGGCTGGAGGGACAGGCGGGCAGCGGGAGATGGCGCTGTGGGACAGCGCTCACCGACACCGGGCTGCCTCCAACCACGCCGAATTCTTTCCATCTTGGCTTTTCGCTGTCCAGGGATAAGGAGCTCAAACTTCCTCGCCCTAACCATTTTCTTTCTTGCCAAGAGCAACTTCTTTTCCAGCTGCAGAGGTGTGCACGTTTCATTACTTGGTTTTTTTTGGCAGGTGCTGAGAAGCTGATGCAACTTCCATTGACTAATATCTGCATTTATTTACTACAGACGTAAACCAAAGTTAAATTCTAATTTCTTTAAAAACCCTGAGCTGCAACTATTGCCATACTGCTCTTCGGAGACAGCACGCCCCTGCCCAGCCCTCTGCAGCCCACGCTAAGAGTGCACTGGTCAGATAGAGCCAAGCTGGAAGTCAGCAACTCAGTGGACCAGATTGACTCCTGGTAATTTTTATGAGATATCTATTTCTTTTCAGCCTCAATATGCCATCAAAGAATTCATTAAGTTTCATTTTGTTGTGGTGGTTTTTTTTTTGTTTGTTTATTTTGGTTTGGGGGGGTGGTGGGTGGTGTTTGTTTTAAACAAAACTGCCTGCTGAGCATTACTTACTCTTTTTCTACTTGGTTCTGATGCTTCTGAAGAAGTTACTGCCCTTTTCATCATCAAGCCGTTCCCTCTGGCCAAAACAAATATTTTCTTTCAAATCCACTAACAAACCAAAGGCTCACCTCAATTTGCCTTGGATAAACAAACACTCAAAGAAACTTAACATAAGGAAATGATTGCAATGTTGATTTGGCTTTAGTGGGTTTAGTAGAATTATATCCTGATTGGCAGACAATTATCACTTTCTCAACAATGACCAGAATATCAAACATATTGACTATCAAACGTATTTGCACTAACTACTGTGGCTAAGAACAGATCCCAAATATCAGATTAATCACCTTGTATTACAGGTATATCAAGAAAGCTTATATACCCACACACTTTCTAAAATACCATTGGCTAAGCCACGCAAAACCAAGTCCACAGCTCAGGCAGCCAGAGGTGTATGTGGAGGGAGAGAAGTGTGATCCTTCTCTTTTTATTTCAGTTTAGCTGTTTGTCCAGACTTGGGAGTTTATTCTCTAAACTTGGGATTTATGCTCAAATGGAAAGAAATCTGTCCTTCAAGAAAAGCACTTCATCTCAAGCTAAGGTAGAAATTTACTGGCACACAGTTAATTTAGGAAGAGATGACTCAGATACCCAGATGTCCCTGTATCTCTGATGAGACTGTAAAGGCAGCAGACTGGACTAAGTCACACACTGGCATTTATATTGCATGCACTGAAGTAGTGCAGAGAGCTCTTCCATTACCAGCATTCATGCTGGGTCCAGCAAGACTGGATCTAGACTACAAGAGGTATCCCCACACTCTTTGTAACTGTCAATTTGAATTTCTGTTTGAAACTACTGATAAGCTCACTGGGTTACCTTCTATCCAACCTACATCAATGAATCAACCGGAGTCCGTAGCAAGATACTGAGCACACTCAGGCTAATTCCTTTCCAGTTCTGGGTTTGGAGCTAAAGATCCCTTGCAGGATGAGCTTCTGTGTTAATAATATAGGTGGTGGCAACCTAGTTTGTCCTCCAGGTTTACTGAGAACATATCTGGATTGGCACTTAACTGGCTCTGCAAATGTACCCTTTCTAGTTCTCTGTGGCTTTCTGCCAAGGAGTGTCCTCTCTGGGAAAGCTAACTTTTCCTCTTCAAACCATTGCTCTCTTTAAAGCTGCTAGGAAAAACAATTACCATTTGGCACAGAACTTTATCCTAAGGTGTTAAAATAAGTAAGGCAAAGGAAGGCACTGTGACAGTAGTAGACCTGTACAGAGCTTTTAAAGATCTGAGCATTACCTGTGTTCTGTGCCAGATAACAGACGCCCTGGAGTGTCCCAGCTTGTTTCGACAAGGTCCTTTGTCGTAATGTATAAGGAGAAAATCATCCTACAAAATAGTAAATGGAAAGGCAGGCAATAAACAGAAGTACAAACTGTTCTTCAAGTTATAAAATGCTATTTCCTGAGAAGTTCTAACCAGGAATTGTATAGGAAGATAAAAGCTCAGTAAAGTGCATACGGCCAGGTCCAACCCTTCCAAAGTGCTTTGCTTACAGTTATGTGTCTTCACAAACAGGTTTCTTTAGCAGATGTATAACGAATTCTTCACCCAAAGGCTCTCAAGGTGAGCATTTAAATGCTAGTATGGAGTTTAGCAAGAGGATCCAAGAAGATAAGTTGACCATTGCATGTATTTTACACACATACAGGGAGAGCAAAAGAAAATGAGTACTTGTACTGCAGACTTCCCAAAGCTCATTCCTTTTACTAGCTGAAGAATAAAAGCAAAATACATATTTTTGAGAAATGATGTTCCTATCTGTCCTGCCATCCTTTTGCAAACCACCCAAGATATCAGGCCTAGTACCAAGGGAACGCTGCTTTTTAACTGAGCATGTGAGAACCTTGTGACTTAAGGACTGTTAATAAAGCATTCAAATGGGACAACCACAGGATCTGAATAGTCAAGAGTAGCTTTCGGGAACCTGAAACATTTCCTTTGCTATTATTAACAATGCTATAAAATAAAACAGATGACATGGAAACATACTTTGTATATTGTATACACTCTGATCCTTGGGCACGATAACGGGCTGATTTTAAAAAAAACATAAACATATGACAGCAGCAGCTTATAGACTGACCAACTCCTGGCGTTAGGAGAACATTGCATTCTTTTTCATATGTCAGATCTATTTCTTGTCCCACAGAATACAATGAACAGTAAACAAATCTGTTGCTAGTCGTCTGCATGGCGACGCACCCAATCTAGAGTTTGTCTGTTAAACTTCCACAGACTGAGAACATTGCTATACTCATCCTGTAACTCCTTCAAGAAGTGGAACATTGAAAAGTTAGTACTAAATGAAGTATTATTGAAAATATATTTTTTAAAAAAAGCAGCAATGCCAATCCACCATGTTAGTTGCCATGTAAAGATTGCAACAGAATATTTTAATAAAATTTTATTTTTTTAATAATTATTTACTGACTCACATAGGCAAACTACTAAGATCACACAGGTCAGAGAAGTAAAACAGAGCATAAAAATGCTATCAAATTATCAGCGTCAGCTCTGGTGGGTTGCAGTGTACCAAGGTGGGCAGAAGCTAGTAAGCTACTACTTAATTGATTAATGAGACAGCTGGATGGCAAAGCAATGAACTTCCAAGAACCAGATAAGCTTCCAAGAACCAGAGTGCATGGCATGTACTCACATCAAGAGATTCCAGACAGTACCAGCAAAAGGCATGTTTGCAGTTCTTACACATCATCTGGGCACAGCCTTCATCTCGTTCAATGTAAACTTTACACTTTGGACAGCGTTTGATTGGAGCATCATCTTCTTCCATTTTAAAAACTGAACTGTGGAAGAGAGTAAGGAATTAGTAAGATGTGTGGCCATGTCAGTTTAGACAAGAACATCTGAGAACTGTGCTAAGAACGTAATCCTACTTTTTCATTTAAAAAAAGAGAGAAATTACTAGACATCCACGTATTCAACTGAATTTTATTATTCAGATATTTGGGCTATACTCTATTTTTCAAACACATCTCTTGAAAAAAATGTTAAACGACTACAGTGCCTACGTAAAAGTCAGGGCATTTTCTTTACCACATATTTTACCAATTGTTTTTGTTATCTGGTAATACTAATAGATATTATACAGTTTTCTCCTGGAATACATCAAATGAGCAGCAGCTAGATCACAACTAAATGCTTTGTAGGTTTAGATCATTTTCCTTTTTCCTCCCTTCTTTCTCAGAAAAGAAGAGGAAGCAACCCCTTGATGGCACAAGCCCAGACCACATTCTTCAGACTGGGACACCAGCAAGAGATTATTTGTCTCTGTCCTCCTTGAGGATCCTCCCTAGGAATTTCCTTTCAAAGCAGGAACCATGAGGTTTTTGGGACATGCCATTCTTTCAGAGTTGATCTCTTCATCTCTAACACTGTCCTAAGGAGTCCTGGTTTGTGAATTAGGGTCAACACCACCTCTTCTTGCTTTGCACCAGTGTGCAAAACCACAGGATGTCCCCTTATATAGTGGGCACAACACAGAGGAATGTGGAAACATTAGAAGGACATTGATTTCTCTTGAGTAGCTTTCTACCATATGCGGGCTTTATGCACACCAACAACTAAAGTGTACCTTAACAAATGACATTTCCTGTAGCCACTGCCAGTGGGAGGTACAAGAATGACTGATGGGGAATCAACACTTTACTGGAAAACAGAGCTGACTCTTGACTGATTGATTTGCCCAACAGCAGGATAAAAGGATATACACTTGTTAGTCACACTAGGGGCAACTGTATTACAAAAAAACGCTTTAAATCCATAAACTATATATGAAACTCCAAATGCATGGTAGCACAAACTGCTACTGGCACATTATGCTTCAAAATAATGAAAAAACAAACCTCAACAGGGTAAAAAAAGAAGCATGAAATAAAAACCCTAAAAGCTACCAAAACACTAAGGCAAATAAATCAAGTTTTTCATCATGCCATGGAGTTTTGTGAGCTTCAGTTCTCATCAAGCACACACAAAACGCATGTGTAAAAGTTACTATACTTGACCAGGAACTCCTGACAGCATCCTAGCTAGTCATCTGTTACAGAAAAGCTTGAAAGAAGACAAGTTATGAATAGCTTAGTCCAAGGCTGGCCAGGGCTTTAATGATACCTTGAACTGCTACACAATCTTTGAGAAAGCCTAAACAGTAAGTAGAACACATGCACAACGGCCTTTCTTATTCACTGGCTGCAGCATGCCACTTGAAACAGCCTAAAGCAGAACTTAAGATCATTGGCCAAATGTGCAGCAGTTGGGATGATTGACAAAGTATCCTAAAAATCACTGTCTAGCATGATGTTACCAACCCTCACACTGTCCACAATAGCAGCAGCAATGAGATCTTCTCTGAAGGGAAGCTAACGAGCTGCCTGGATATCGTATTTTTCGCACTGGGGCAAAAGGGCGGGTGATAGAGGCTCAAGCAGCTCCCTTGTGCTTTGCCGGGAATGGTGACAAGAAGCGAGGCTGCCAAGAGCTATCCAGTTTTGTAGTACAGCATTAAAGGAACACGAATGACTAATGAAGGAAACAGCTTTAACAGAAAATATCAGCAAAGCGCCTCTTTACTATTCATACTCCGTATTGTTCAAAGATTGAGTGTTTTGTTTCTAAACACTTGATCTTTTGCAATACTTTACCTTGTTTCTCCCGGAAGAAAAGAGATTGGCATGTTCTCTTGACAGCCTTGACCTGGATGCCAATTAGATTTGCAAGCAGAGCAGAACTCGATGTCGCAGGCTTTGCACTGGACCAGCTGGGGGTCCTGTGGGCTTGGTTGCTGGAGCTGGCAAACTGCCTGGCAAGTAGAGGATGGACACCAAGTCCGACATGGATCCAAAAGCACTTCTGTAAAGGGGCATAAAAGAACGAAATTCAAAGGCAGTTACAAGACCGGCCTTCCATAACAATGTATTCCAGCTGAGGTTGACTGGCAGGGCATTTGAAGACACCCATTTTCTAAAGAAGCCTTTTAATTTATGCTACCCATTTAGACATAAATCTGGCCTGCTTTGCAAATGGACACCAAACTAAAGCGAGTTTTCCAAGTTTGAATTAATTGCCCGCTTTCATTCACTAAACTAAACTTGTTCTGAGAACGAGATGTTGTACTTTTTTTCAGTTGTACTTTAAGTTAAATAGAGCATATACTATACAGGCATAACCCATCAGAAAGTGTTTTGACAGTGCCTTGCCCAGCAGGACTCTATTTCAAGTTGGTCTCTTCCCCACACAATTAATAATAGCATAAGACTGTGATACATTTTCATCCCTTTCCTGAAGGCTGCTTACTGGTAAGTCATTTCATGTTTCAAAGCCCACTGAAGTCAATAAAAACCTACCGATGACTTCATTGGTTTCTAGACTGGGTCCTGCCCTCAGCAAAAACTTACTCTAACTTCTCTGTGGCCACACAAGTCCACATCCCCATAGGCAGCACCCAGTCAGCTTGTATCCTCGTAAAAATTAACAAGGTTCATCTTATCATTACACACAGAATGGCCTAGTAATTCTGCACCACATGCCATCACAGGAGATAATGGTGGTTCCATAAAGGGGGTCAGCCTACCTCCCCAGCCTCCACAGTACTGGTAGTCAACTCAAATAGCAAAGCTTGAAATAGAAGTCACTCCCTCCCTTAGTTATACAGCAATATAATACATAGCAATTTTCTCTCCTTATTTTATTCCCAGAATGTTGCAATTCTGGGAATCACGCAGGCAAGAACAGAAACAATGGGGTTTTGGGTTTTGGGTTTTTTTTGTGTGTAATGACCAAACAATTAATGCACAATGTTACTGCATGAACACATGCAGAGCCAGATTATGATTTATGGGATCGCTCTGGAGTGATACCATTCCCACAGCCTTGCAATGGGTAACGTGACATGAGTTACCTCTTTCAAACTGTAGCTTCTTATATCTTTGCATGATTTCTGATGCAACCATGCACTCAATCTGTTGAAGGAAGGAAAAAGAAAAGACAAATTTCCAATTAGGAACAGCAATAATCTAAGGCATTTTCAACAAATGGAGACAAAATATTTGACCTTTAGAGAATTATTAAAAATGTGGGTTGGCAACAGTGGCAGCTGTAACATATAGAGCAAGACACATTTAAACATCCTAGAAAGAAAAGAAAAAAACCCCTATTTGCAGGAAAAGCGTACCTCATTTTCTTGCAGATGGCCTCGCTTTGGGCAGGCAGCATCAGGGCAGCTGATTGCTGTTTCTAGACCTTCTTTGATCAAAAGTTCCACATACTGTTTTAGGCACTGTAAGAGAGCCAAAGACTGAGTTAACTATCCCACCAAGAATAAACCACTCAGTATTTTAACAGCTTTCCTCTGAAAATCTGAAGAACTCAAACTTCATTGAAAAAACAGATACTACTGTATCCCTTTTACAACCATGGGCCACACTCAAAGCTTTTGTCATGGTTACACCTTTAAATAGAAAACAGCAAGTTAACTTCCCCATCATATAACTCTTCCTTAATTTAAAATATGCAGAAAATTAAAGAATAACAATAATGGGGAAAATGACAAATCAAACAGGGAGCTAGGAGGGAAAAAATAATAAAACCCCACCAAGACAAAATTAGATTAACCACACCAAAAATCTTTATGTGACTGGAAACCACAACACAGCTTAGTAAGCAGTAACTACCCATAGATAGATATCTGTCACGCATACCAGAGAGAAAAGGGAGTGGTGTATCTTGCCTTCTATTTCTAGAAAATAACTATCTGAACTTCATGGTTAAAGATGTATCTATTCCATAGGAAGGAAAAATGTGAGAATTAGGACTCCCAGAAGAACTACAGTTTCCATGGGGACCAAATAATAAATATTGGTAATACTAATACTTTTCTTCCCTAGCAACCACAGCATTTTACCCAAGCCTTAACTGAAAACGTAGCACCTAACACAGTAGTGCACAGCACGACCGTTAACAAATCAGAGAAGAAAGGTGGATATTTTAGACTAAGGGCAAATTAAGACCAAACCTTGTTATTCTTGAAGAGCAACCACCACCCTCCACCTCCACACTTTCCACATCAAGGTGAGAGCTATCACATAGCTGTCAGCTGGGGAGGCGAGGGGAGCGATGCAGAGAGACGTAGCCTTCTCCCTGCAGATACCGTGCAATTTCTACCAGCCTGATGCTACATAGAAAGAGCAAATGAGGGTCTGCTTCCCAGCGGATGGGTCACTCTTGGTGTTCTCACCCTGCTTGCGAGCTCAGCTGGCAATGGCAAACTGGAGACAACTACAGAAAGTAGGTCCCTAACTCTTTAATCAGATATGCGAATAAAGAGCCAGGCTAGACCAACAGCAGAGTGAAATGAAGATATAGAACAAGCTCAGCATACAGCTGGGTGGGAGGCGAGAAGGATTACACGCTCTGCAGCAAGCTGGCAAAACAGGGACTTCAAAGTACCATCTCCAGACAGAACGTGCGAAAGGTATGCAGCCGCCGACCTGCCATCCGCCTGGGAAGGCAAAGGGCTGCATGGACCCTGCCGAGTCCAGCGTGCCTAACCGCAGGTCAGAGCACAGAACTGCCTCTGCCTCCCAACTGCGTCATCAAACCGGCCCATCAACGAGCACATTTCCAGCCTAACCCTTTGCACATGGCTTGTAACTGCTAAGGTCCAGACTTTAAAGTCTACTCGTTCAGCCTCACCTCTTTCTGTTCTGTTTCTTGATATATCTATTCAGCTCCTTTCAGAGACTCACCTATATTAACGTTTTGTTTTAGGTTTTTACCTCTTGCAGCTTGACTGTGGCAAAAACTTCACTTCCTGCCCACAGAATTTCTGCTGCTCTGGCACACGGCTTTTCTGGTGGCAACATGCCACCACCTTGCTAGCACAACAAAGCATTTCTGTCTGATTCCCCTTCCCTGTGTCTCCTACTCAACAGAGACAACAGGTCTATTTTTTGGAAAAGGAAAACAGAGGCTGGATAATTGGCATCTTTAAAAGTTGTATGTAAAATATCCACGTGTGATAGATCATTGTCTACATCTTCCTCTTTATCAGTAGGGATTTAACGAGGACAACTGTTCACTCAGTAAACGTTTGACGTGCAGAAAGCTTCCAAGCTTTCGCCTGGAGCTCTGCAGGGTGGGTGGTGGAGCAGCTCAAGAGAAGCCCTAGCAGCAACCACAGCAGGCTCAGCTCCACGAGAACTGGGTCCCAGGTTGTGTGCCTTGGCAAACTGCGATTTCAGCTGTAGGGAGGTATCAGTGTTGCCAGAACGACACTGTTGGCTCTTCCCTTTCCCCTCCATTTGCAGACGCCAAGCCTGGATTAAAATGAAAACGCATACATTTTTAATGCCAGCACTTAGCACTTATAGAAAGTACTTTTCAAGCTGAATGATCTTCGCCGTCATTAATCATTGATGTGGTTAATTCTCTTCCTCAACCTGTTTGGGACCACTGCCAAAGCCCATTCGATTTGTTTCCTTTTACTCCCATCTTCCAAGGAATGACACAGCTCATCCCTGCCACGAGCAGTGCCCAAGGCCTTCCCCTTCCCCTGATGTGGCCCCTACCTCCTCAAAACCAGCCCAGCCAAAGAGCACTTCTTACGCTTCACCTTCTGGGAACACAGATGCTGTCTTGAGGCCATGAAATATCACTGTAAATTAGGCAGAGGATAAAACACTCTGTCCACTAAAGACTTCCTCACTCCAGAGATTTCTTGGGTGGAGAAGGAGTAATCCAAAGTGGTTGCAAAAGAATTTGAAGCACAGGGTAGCTGTGGCTTCTCTTGAGAGGGGACACAAGATATGCCACTTGTTTCAGAAAATTTTAAACTTGCCTACAGTGCTTAGTTATATACTACACCTATATATAGGTACTTAGTTATATACTATGAAAAAATCATTACAAAATAACTACAAAAAGATGACAAATAAATTGCTGCTCATTTTCTATGCAGCTTGCAGTTGATCCCATGCTGGAAGAAAACATCTTCACAGCCCTGCCATTAAGGCAATAAAATACGGTACAGGATGAACAAAAAATGTGGGAGTGTAAGTCACCCCAAACAACTTTCAAAATTACCTGTATTACATAATTTTTCTCTGACAAAACAGGAGCTGAGATTAGGTAGCTAAAGGCTGAGGTTGAAATAGGGTCACAAGATATCCTTCTTGTTGTACACTGACCCTTATAAAACCAATATGCTGAGAAGTATCTTTACTCTTCCTTTAAAGGAAGTGTGTCAATGGAAAGTTACCCTTATTTGGAACAATACTTTTGCTGAATTCCACTTGTTTCCTTCTATAAAAAAAAACCTCATTGTAGTTCAGTAAGTAAATAACTAAATATTATTTACGTAAGTCACACTTGGAGATACTCTAAACCTATCAAAACTGATGGTAGTTATTCTGTACATTTCTGCTTATGTACATAAACTGACATGATGAAGCCAGGGAAAGACTTGGCATTTCACAAAAAATAGCCCTTTAGTGAATTAAGTAGGCCACCTCCTTTGCATTCAGTTTTCGACTTCATTTCTGTACTCTGACAATCTTCACCTGGATTAACGAAGACCTGCCTAGCCAGCAAGAAGAGACGACCAAGTGTGTACGCTTTCAGTCATCAGCCCAGCTACAAGAACGAACCATTTCTGTTCTCTACTCCTTTTCCAATCCAGAACTAAAACACATCAGTTTACAACAATCGTTAGGCAAGTTATTCTGCTTTACACTGCAGTTGCAACAAGTGAACAGGTAATTATAGCAGCTTAGATTTCTGTCCAGCATACTCTCAGCATAGCAAATGACTCGGGGCCCGGGGGGGAGAGAAAGGATTAATTATTATACAATGCCATTCTAGGACGCTACTAAGTTTGTTTGGCTTCCTTAACTATACAGATCTATACCTCAGCATTCATTTTACAACTTCTATATTTTCTACAACTTCTTACATTTTTAAATTAAAAAGAGATTGTAAGATACTACCACATATGAATATTAGACCAGGAACTCCATGAAAACTGCCATATAACTTCTGCAATTTCCTGTAGACAAAGGAAAGCAAAGCACTGCACAACATATGCGTTATATATAAACTATATATAGACTATATAAATGATATGTATATAACACGTATATACACACTATATTTAAAACTTTATATAAGGTTATATAAAGTGCAGGTCAAGATGCATCGCATGCCCCACTTGCTGCCAAACAGCCTAAGATCAGTGAGAAGAGACCGCTGAGCTCTCCCGAGCGTTACACCTGTATTTTCCCCTGTGTACGCACACTCCTTGTGCATCCCTGCTCCATCCTCTTTCTGCACATCACCGCACCACATCCTTTCTGGTGTCTGGATGGGTTTTTCTTTCACCTAGCAATCCAAGAACCCTACTGTCGTTTGATGTCCCCATGACAAAGGGCAGGAGCATATCCACTTTGAAGAGTTTTAGCCCAGATCCATTCTCTCACAAGGATCAACTGAGACCCCAACTCGGCAGCTGTTTTACGATCAGCTGCCTATGTAAATTAGGAAGACTTTTTTCTTTTTTTTTTTTTCTTCTCAGCCTCAGAGATAGATGGCTCATAAAGGAATGACTTCCTTTCTGAAGCTGCCAAGCATAGCCTAGTATTTAAAGCTCTGCAAGATGAGATGTATGTCTAACCTTTGTACATCAAGGCTTGCACCACACAGAAAGGTATATTCAGTGACCATTGATGTGCTGTTGCTTTAGAGCTGCACATCGTTTTGTCTAACCTTCTAATGATCAAAATACCCTATGAGAATCAACATGGTTATTTTTTGCCTAATTTCCAACCATAACACAATTCTACTCTGCTGCATTTAACTCTAACCAACCTGCACAGGCCACAGCAAAATCTTAATATAAAGAATTAAAATGTCTGGCCTTTAATTTTCTTTCAGGAGACTCTGAGCAACAATTACGCCTATTTCTGATGATGGTGCTTTGACTTATTTCTCCTGACACCCAAAACCAAATAAAAACCATCATAATTCCCGAGAAGGAATCTTACTTTCATTGGCTCCATGAGGGGCAACATTTATCTACCATCTACTTTGACAGAAAAAATGTGTTCACTTGCTGCCTAAGGTAATTTTACAATACAAAATGCACATAATTAGAAACACTTGAAGGTATTTTTGGTGAACATCTTCATTTTTTTAAATAGAAGAGCATACCTTTTTGAAAAGTTAAAACAAATTTAAGAACATGTTATTCCTACTGTTGCAGGAGACGAGGAACAGCTTTTCAAGATGTCACCTTTTAATTGAGAATTAGGCGGGGAAAAAGATTATCCTGTGTTATTTTCTTAACAGCTGCTAGGTGGATTTTGTCAAAATGCAGACTTCTGACTACACTAATGCCGCAGATGCAAGTGCCAAGTCATATGGGAAATTTTATAAATAAGTCAATGGATTTGGAAAGGCCAAAAAAGCATGACAGGATCGCAGAGCCAAGTATATCATCACCATATCATTTGATTTATTTCTTAAAACTTTAAATGTATTTTAGTGCTGGCACTCGGCCACACCCATCCCCAAACAAAATGTGTACTACACACAAAATCATCACATGCCGGTATTGGTGAAACATTTTAAAACACCCTAACACCTACTGATAAAACTGAAAGGGGAAAAGGAAGAAATAAAAGGAAAGAAATCTAGCCATTACCAAGTTCTAAAAAAGAAAGGGAATTAATTTTTTACAATGCATTTGTCAAAGGTGAATATTAAACATAGATGAAAGCAGTTGCTATTGTGCAGAAATATTAACAAGGTAAACAGCCTTCACCTTGGGCAGAGAATCACTAAGAGTTTTGTACTGCACTTCAAGAACACAAGGAAGGGCTGATATTCTTTTTCAACAAGGGAGATTTTTTTTTTTTTTAAACAAAAAAAATTTGACATGCAGTAGTTCCAATTTTACTAAGCTACTTCTGCAGTCAGTCTGGTGAATGGGTATTTATACTGGTAGATGCATTGTCCGTCTCTTGGGTAATGTGATGTAATGCTTATTTTTAGCTTCAGATTAGAATAGTATATAGTGATGTAGTGCGCAATAGTCACTGGGGCAGGGGGAGAGTGTGCATGAGACTGAGTCAATGTCTCTCAGTATAAATAAATCAGAGAGATGAGTTTGGGTGTTCATGTTTCAGGTGGAGACTAATACTTTTGGAATAATAGCTCCCCTCCCTTTTGTCCAAACGGCAAATTCACTCTGGACTAGGGAGCTTTTCCCTCAAGAAAACATCACTTTCTAGAAAGACTTTCCATTTAGACAAAGCTGAACAATCCCAAGAGGTAAAACTCCCCTAAAATAAGCAGCCTACAGCTGAGGTCTTCTCTGAAGCGTAGGGAAGAATGACAGAGTAAGGTCTGAGCCTGAGTATTCCTTATTCCTGAAAAGCATGAATTCCTGTAGCCATATATAACTGTCATATGTTCCCTTTTTTTAATATTTCAGTGAATACTTCTAAAAGCAACAGGAATACGCATCTGGTAATAAGACAAATGCACTTTTAATCTTAGTGCTTCGTAGAAAAAGAAAACTACTTTCTGCCAAATTTCCACAGTACGCTTAGAGCATGCAAGAAAACACGTCAGAAAAAAAGAAAAAAAAAAAAAAGTAGGTTCCTTGGAGAGCTTTTAAGCTTCTTTCAAACTTACTACATGGCCTTTTTGTGTAAAGTAGCAGTTATAATCCTGCTCAAATCTATTCCTATTTAATCACTGGCTCAACTTTGAAATACTCTTGCATTGCTGCTCCGGCATGCACAATTCTCTACGGCAGATTGACAATCTGGCTTTTTAGTATCACCCTAATCCTTCTTGGTTGACAAGTGACTTACTGGAAAATGTCTGTGCACACTTAATCATAGAGATCTGGTTGAGGCATACACATGACCGTGTGAGTGATTTTTTATTTTTTTTTCTTTATTAGGTATACTGTCAGCTATACTGACCAAATCCAAGAACACAAGCTATATTCAACCTCACAAACCACCTAGATCACATTAGACAGATGTTTAAGGTTTGTGATACTTCTTTGAACTTTAATAGATCATTTCCACTTCTACAGACATCTTCTCAGAGACAATCTACTTCCAAAGAAATCTTTACTATCAAAATTCTACATTTTTTATTAACCCTGCAGCTGATTCATCATCCTGAAAAAAAAAAAAATCACAAGAGGAAACACTCACTTATTTTGACATGCAGTAGTTCCAATCTACAAACTGAAAGCAGTAACAGAATAGTCTTACATGTTTGTTCTTTATATCCTTTGTTTTGCTGCAGAGACAAAAATCATGCTACACAAGCGTACAAAACCTTGACTCCAAGACATGAACCTGCAAGGCTCTCCAGAGCTCTGCAACATGGAAATACCTAGTGCCCAAATTTGTCCCCGTATGCTGTGAGCAAGGCGGTACACACCAAGAACGGGACCTCCTCCAGGACCAGAGATGGCTAAAGTCACAGGTGATAAATGTTTTCCCCGAAGCGGCAAGTAATTTCAAAAAGCTGTTTGACAGGCTTCCTGCCTCTACCTGCCCAACACTTGGCCTCTTTTTAAAGATACTTTATTGTTTAAAATTGCCAAGGGTAAATGCCTTTTCCTCCCCCCATGCTGTCAATTTTTAAAGACTGCACCTGCTCTTCTATAGCCCATCTTGTCAGCCTAAATCCAGTCACATTGTCTTGCCTACAGATGATGGCCAAATGGTGTCTTGGCTGGGGAAGATAAATGCCAACCCTGTGCTTCCACATCTCAGGACAAACCATATGAGCATCCTTTCCGGAGACGTACAAATTGGTCTTGTCCAAAAGTCCTTGTGCTCCCATCAGCTGGTGGCTCCCTGCCAGGAGCAGGGACTCGCCCATTGCAAATGCCACTGTGGTTAGTGCAAAGACGGCTGTCGATTTATCCTCTGGACAGCAGTGCAGATTGTGCTGCTTTAGCTCTACCTCTGTCCAAGTACTTTCTGCCAGTACATCCAAATATCATGCTTCTTAACTGATGCAAACAACTCACAGACAAGATATTCACATTAGGGATGAAGCGCAGCACCCCTCTGCTTCAGCGCAGTCTCCAAACTCTCTGCATTGGAGAAACTGTGCCCGTTGGAGCACAGGGGAGTGTCAGCATCAGGCCATCAGTCAACAAATGATGAAGGTGAGATGATGAAGGTGCAAGAAGAAATGCATGTATCAAAGATGCAGAAAGAAGAGCCCTGCTGACTTCTTCAGCTTAAGGAATATTAGGCTATGACAAATATCCTTTGAGACACAGCAATCAATGGCTGTAGAGATCATAAGAACCAAGCACCAGGAACTAAATAAACATGAAAAACAAGTGTCTGTTCAAGTCAAATGTCTTAATAGAGAAAGGGAAGGCAATGAAGACTTATAGCTGCCTAGCCTTTGACATGGTGCGTTGTTTTTTCGGCAGTTTTTTTGAGGGAGTTTGTATATACATTTATATATGAGTGTGTACTGTAAAATACATTGAAGATGAGCATTTTTTTCTGCAGAGAAATCTTTCACATCAGTAGGTAGTCAGCAGAAAATGGCCAAGTGAGACAAGGATAATATCTTGCGGTTCATGCCTATCTTCATCTCTGAATAGATATTTCAAGTGGATGCACATATAAACATTTTTTCACGTTGGATTTTCACCCCTCCATTAGTTTGCATAACCTGCCTCTTCTCACTTATTCCAGCCTGCAATTGGTATAAACACACAGAGTAAACTTTTTATAAAGAAATTTGTTTTCAAATGCCAACATATGCAGGATGAAACTCAGATATTCAGGAGGCAAAAACAACAGAAAATTTCATTCTTCCCTTATATGGTTTTTGAGAAATGTTTATTCTATTTCAGAACAGAATGAGTATTTCTGAGTGGGAGGACAATACACCTGCAGCAAACAAAGGACCTTTCACTTTCATGTGCAAAACATTATGCAAACAAAAATGAACTAGTTTTCCTAAGACCCAGATGAAGACAGATAATGTTAATCTCATTTAATAACATCACACAGGTGAGGGGAAACCTGAAGGCTCCGGATCAAGTTTAGTTTTCACTGAGGGTTCTGCATTTCCCGACTGCGCATTAATTACTCCGTAAATAGGCACGTTTATTATTTAAGTAGGGAGTTTTGTCATCACAGTACCTACAAGAGAAATTAGAACCCAGACAGCCATGTGAACTGCTACGCAAACACAGAGTGACCTCTAACCATGAAGCCTCTACTGACAGATCACATGTCAAGATCAGCATCAGTTCTCTGCTAAGGTTTGGGGGAAGCGAGTACAAGCAGCAAGCTCTACCCTTTGCCAGCAGCTGGTGGGAAACAGGAAAACATCACAGCTGCTAAGAAGTACCCAGAGCTCTATAAAACCTCACAAGCCATCAGGTTTCCCCCTCCCTCCTGTTTCAAAGCAAGCAGGGCATCTCTTCTCGGCAGAGGTGGGGACAGCCTGGCCTCAGCTCGGTGCTGCCCTGCTAAGGCGGGTGTCTCTGGGGAAGCAGGGACAAACCACACGGGATGGGGAAGACAGCCAAGCCCACCTGCTCCCATCCACAGCTGCTCTTGGTGCCTGCCTTGCCCCAGGGGAAGCAGAAGCTGATGTTGCCTCATTTGGAGTGAGGCAGAAGACTAAGTAAATCATGCTTTTTCCTGTCTTTCAACTCAAGAGGCCAGCAAAGCTCAGTGTGTTACCAGTCAAGCATGGCAACAAGGAAAAAAAGAAAAAAATAAATGCCTGCTGCCAGTTACAGGAAGCCTGAAGATATCTGCCTTGCTGATCATAGGGACTTCCCTTCCTTTCGAGTCTTCAACCTACGAAGAAGCTGAGTTAGGGGAATGACAAGAATTAAGCAGACATGTATGAACATTCATGGTAAGGGAAATGCAGCAATACTGGTTAAAGAGGGCTAGTGATAGCAGGAGTCTGTCACTATTCCACTGTCGTGCTACTTGAGATAGAATACACTTAGATACAGACTTAAAGCACAGTTCTACCAAACTCAGAGGGACACCTAAAGGTCCAGGAAATACTAACCATCTGTCTCAAGGGCTTAAGATAGAGCCTACGGGTAAGAATCAAGGTACAAGTATCTACTAAGCAGATACAAAATTGGCATAGCAGTGTTAGTTTCAAACACCACAAAGCTGATCTACATGTCCACAGTTGGCCAACAAGAAAACACAAACCAGCAGCAGGAGGTAGGTCTTAACATTAGTTTTCTGATTTTTTTTTTTTTGACTCTATGACCTCTCTCACAAATCTGAACAGCACTCTCTTCCTCCATTGGTAACAGGGTGGATTGCAGAAGAGTAATCACAGTAATTTTTTCCAAAGACAAGTTCTCTCTCAGACTTTGTATTTCTGCTACATATTTCCTGCTCTGGAGTGCCTACTTGACTGATTTTCTTTTTAAATTTGAGAAAGGTAGGCAACGAATCCTCCGGCACCAGAATGATCAGCACTGCATAACATCTTGAAGGGAACTGACAGTCCAATGTGAAGCCAAGAGGCGCTTCGCACACCTTCAGTAAGAGTAGTGCTATCACTGTACTTGCAACATGCTATTTGGCACTATTATGTGTATGTTTATATACGTAAAAATTATATATGTATACAAAAATACATGTAAATCCAGAATCACAGCACATTTCAGCAACTGATGGACTTCCGTAAGAATATCAACTAGAACAAAATCTGCTGTAACTTTAGTATATATACAATTAATAACACATCAAGGGAACATCCTGTCCTTTAAGACACATGACAATTTCATCAAAGATTATACAATGGTCAGAATTTCAGGCAGGAATTGGACTAAAATTGCTCCCTCCCTATCTCACTTTACCCCCCAAAAAGCAAAGGCTAAGTAATAATGGAAAAATTTTGGTGCAGTAACTAATACAAAATAAACAAAAAGAAAAGCGACGCTCTCTTTGCTTTTCTCTCCCTTTCCTTCCATAAGGAGGTAAGTGTCATAAGGAAAGCTTTCTGAAGCAAACATGCAAAATCAATTACTCCTCCTGGGGCAAGCAACTGCTAAGTGACTATCTTGACATTTGGGCTACTAGCTACCTACTGCGTGCTATTTAAGCAGGAAAACGTGATTTAATAAAAAGCAAGACATTTCAGCATTTTGGTCCAAAATCTGAAAAGCATACTTAAGATTGGTTCTGTTGCTGATGTGATTCCAGAAGGAAAGAGATATTAGTTTGCCCCTTGACAATACTCGGAAAACAACCAAACACAAGCCAACAGCAGATAGCTTGTTTTCCTTTCTACTCTCTGGGCTTTTGTTCCTCTGCTACCTTGAGCAATCCAACAACGGATACATTCCTAATGGATGAGATATACAAAACTTGAGAGAGCTCACAGCATTGTGTGCGCATTAACGATCATAACGATAAAAACCATAATGGAGTATTGTATTAACAGCCACAACTGGCAAAATAATATGACGGGAAATTGTAGAGCCTATGCCTTATCAGCAGAGGAGTGGCAGTCTGCTCTATTTAATCCGTGCCCAGCTCTGCCAGAGAGCAAGAGGAAACAGTGTCCCCATTCTATCTTTCTGAATAGCAATGTTATGTTATTGTATGCGTGTCGGGAAGAGACAATCCTTCATGAGATCTTTACCACAGCACCTCTACTGACAGAAATATTATAGGATTGGGAAATCCGCATGTTGATCTAAATTCTGCTTACATACCAGTAGCACTGCACTTGAAAGATCTCTTTGTAATACATACTTTTTGCAAGAGCTGCAGCAAAAATAGTTTTCACACTTGTAATGGACGTCCTTTTTTCTGTTTTGCTCATATCACTGCAGATCATTTACATAAAAGCAAGAAGCCAGAACAAAGTTATACATTGGTCCATCAAAACCAGAACAGAGACAGTCAAGTATTTCTCCAAGCGTGTTTCCACTTATAATGGAAACTTTCACTTTCCACTCTGTATAATGTACGAGTCTACCGTATGTAGATCCAAAGTCCTGAGTCAAAAGAGTGGGTTTTTTCCTGTTGGTTTTCAACAACTTTAATTTGGCTGTTTACAAAAGACAGTTCATATTGATGACTGCAACAATGATTTCCAGAAACACCAAGTTTCTGGAAATCATCACTGGAGGAATACCAGTGGAGGAATCAGTGCATAGTTGTCACACTCTTCTTCAACCATTGTAAGTGGGCTGAACAGTCTTGCCTGACTCATTATGGGAGTGTTTTCTTAGGCAAATTTATTAACTTGCAGGCTGTCCACAAGGTAGAGATGGAGGCCTTAGGTTTCAGTCATGCTGAGTTCTTGGGCTGCCACAGATTTTTAGCTATTGCTCCTTGCAAGTATTGGGATTGGTTCTTATTTCTTCCCCCACCGCCATCAATTAAAACAAGGGTAATATTATTTTCATATTATTTCACAGGAAAACTTTAGGGTAAATATTTTTTTCAGGGCACTCAAATGTCACCACAGTGAAGCTCATACTAGCCGTGGACAAGAGGCAGGCAGGGTACACTGGTTTCCTTGAACAGGACAAAACTGCATGAACTGTTCAAGACAACCAAATACAAGCAGCAAAAAAGGACTGACAATTCCAGCTGTATAGAGTTCAACACAAGAGAATCTGACATTGCCACAGTAAGTTTACTTATGACAGGTCCTCAGAACGGGGCAAAAGTTACATCTTTAATATCTATAACAGGTTATATCTTTTGAAACAGCAGTAAGTCAGTAACCATATTCTACCAAGAAGAAATGGAAGATCAGTGGTGGCAGAAACATCAGAAGGAACAAGGTGGAGAGGAAGAGACATATCTGGCAACCCAGCCTTTCTGCTGCCACATAAATGTTACTGAAAAAAAGGAAATTAAAATATTCCTCACATCTAGGCAACAGAGAGAGGCACAGAAAACTCAGCTGTAAATACTAGAACTATCCACTGTGCAGTAAAGAACAGTTTTCATGAAGCCTATTATTCTGTTTTTCATGAAATCTATTATTTTATATACCTTTGCATGCTTGAACAAATACTCTTTTCAAAGTGAGTAATGAAGCAATACTTATTTTTAATTGGACAGGCACAGTGTTTGCAACAGACTGTATCGGTTTACCTGCTAGTGTACTCACTTTCTCTTATCCCACAGAACATCAATGTTAAAGTTGGTTGCAACAACCTGAAGTTTTTAGAATATTATATCTATTAGAAATGAGCAGTTTACATTGCTTCTTTTTTGCTGTTTTCAGTAAGCAACAAAAAGGATTTGCCTGTTCTGTTGGCAACCCCCTATATCTTCTCAATAACCATCAGAAAAAAATCTATTATTTAAAAAAACCTGTAATACTTCCAGGAAGAAAAATAAAATATAGAAATGACTAAAAAAATCCTTGCTCTTCAACACTGAAGAGAAAAACCCCAAAAAACAACTTTGTTGAAAAGGACTGTCAAATTAAAAATCATGCAATCCCATGTCTGAACCTATAATTTCTCAGGAGTTTATGACATGGTATTAAAGTCTTTCAGCATCATGTATCCCAGAAATTATATTCTTACTGATTTTACTGTAATATTGCTGCTGCTGAACCATCGTTACAAGGTTTTTGGTGCACCCACGCCCATTGCAAAATTAAAGGATCTAACATTTTCTTTCTAAAACACCATTAGGGATGGAAAATTACTACCTCTAGTCATACACTAACAATACCCATTTACTGTGATGATGATCTTTGCTACATACTACACTTATGTTCACCAAACAGTATTTTGCACTTAACTGACAAGATTCTTGTTATTCCAAGCATGCACTTGTGCAATATGATAATGAAAACCTGTTATGTGATAGTAATTATGATATGGTGAAATTAGAATTTATAATATATTAAACACTTTCCTAGTTACAAGTGTATGCATGGCTCTGTTCCTGAAAGACTTGGTACTAAAGGTAAAAAACTAAACAAAAGAACAACCAGCAAAAACACCCCAAAATCCAAGCCACTGATAGATAAAAAGGAAAATGTGAATAATCTTGCAAAGGAGGTAACTGTATACAGCAGTATACGTAACTGCTGAGTAAAAAATATTATTTTTTTTTTTAACAGGAAAACAGAAAAGTTTACTTGCTAGCATTTCTGTCAAGTATGCAGCAGTATTTACTTCCACTGCAGCATTAATATTTCAGGGTAAAACCCACTCAGCAGAAACCCACACGATTTCTGCGGTTAAAATTGTGCATTGTTTTTTTTCTACCTAATAAAAAAGCAAACTCACCAGGGTACAGAAGATGCATTGGCATTGTGCTATTGTTGTCATCTGCTCCACAGGATATTCCCCAAGGCAGAGCTTGCAGGACACTAACGGGTCAAGTACCAAGTCCCAGGTAGGCCGATATCTTGCTGTAGTCATCGCAGAGCAGTCTGAAAAACAGCACAAAAGTAAAGATGCACCATCACTTCATTATTTTGATACTCACTACATTTCTGCTGCTGAAAATATCACTGTCAGCTGCTGCCTGTTAGCTATTTGGGGGAAAAAAAAAAAAAAAATACGAACAGCAACGGCTAAGTTCACAGCATCAGCACTTGCAGCAGGCTATACATCACCTGCCTGATAGAACATGCGAATAACAAGCAGAAGGCAAAAAAAACCTCAAGCCAAACACATCACACACTCACAAAATATGACAGCAAGCAGGAAATACCCATACGTCACAGACTTTTGTCAGACATTATACAAGCAAAAATCTCATTCCCAATTCCTGCCATTCCCACCACTAGTTACAAGCATTCTTTCACCAACATTGAGTGCCCAACACTTAAAAGGAATTCCTTAACCCCCACAAACTACTGCTACTCAGGCCAGACTCACAAGGTCTCTTTTATGAGCCAAGCATCTAGTATGCCCCTTTTCCAGCCTGATGACACTGCAATTCAAACAGAGACAGGTATTTTTGTTCCCAAGAGCGTGGCAGATCGATCAGTTTGCTGAGTTAATTTTAGAAAGAACGGTGAATATTCTGAGTATCCTCAGAATTTCTTTGCCTGCATTTTTCTCCCAGCGCTTGCTATATGCCAAGAACACAAATTTGTTACAGCAATAACCAACCAGGGGAAATAAAAACACAGGAGATGAGCTACAAGAGGAGGCTATAATACCTATATATCACTCTCAAGACAGCAACAGGATGTGACCATACAGAGCATCTTTATCTTGGGCTTCAGGGCCCAGATAGGGAGTTGTCAAATGACTAACCAGAAAGAAAACAATCTTACACATAACAAATGTATTGCCACAAAGAGGGAACTAATTTACAAGTTACACACATGGGGAAAAAACCCCATAAAATGAAAAAACCACGCACTCCCCCAAACACCTAGGGTAATTTATGTAGCATACCTCATCTTAACACCATATTTACTAATATTGTATTTTGTCACTGTGACAATGACCTTCCAATTGTGGGAAATTCACATCCCAAGGCTGCTGGGAGGTCCACATTACCTTGTCTCCTTCCTTCCCAAAATTAGCTTCTGCACACCAGCAGTTAATTATGGATTCTTTTGTTTGCTGGATGGTTTGTTGTTTTTTGATTTGTTCCCCCCTGCCCCATCAGCACTTGCAAGAACTGCTTATATCTAAATCATATTATCTGTGAACTTCCCAAGACCTCCAGAACTGCAACAAATTACTTTTATGCTTGCTAGACTAGGTTTAGGCAGATGTTCAAGCAAAATATGCTTTTTGCCCCAAAGAAATCACATGGAGAGTTCAAAGAAGTGTTTGTGAAGTCTGAGTCTTTGATATGCAATTAATTGTGGACATGACTCCACGGAGGTCTCTAAATTCTCTGAAATGAAGTGAAGATTTTTACATTAGCCTTCCATTCAGTCTAACTCATTAGAAGATGCCCTTTAAAGGGTACATAAAAGGACACCAAGAGAGCAGAGCCTAGTCGTACTTATTTCTAGTGCAGCCATCAGGGATGAGAGGAATAGAGAAGGAAGACTAAACCACCGCATTTCCAGGGATGCTCTGGATCACTTCCCCCAAAGCCCACACACAAACACCACACTTTTTTAAAGGAAACAGATGAAATAGTCCCACAGAACGGCACAGGAATAATGGCTCCACGTCACAAAACAGGACTTGGGCTGTGCAGTCCTTTCTGAGAAAGTCTGACACAGTCAAGTGAATGAAACCCCAAGATTTTTAAGACTATTAGACCGACTGCTTCTTTACAGTCAATTGCCACTACTTTTTCATTTAACACAAAATGTGAGCAGAAACAGTTATTGCCACTACTTTTTCATTTAACACAAGATGTGAGCAGAAACAGTTTTCTTCTTCCAAACTTTTGCTTATCTGACATTTGCAGATAGACTCATGAAATATGACAGGCAGTCATCAAGCACACCTGAACTAACTCTGCTATTAGTTTGAGTGTCCTTCGCTTGTCCTGACAAGTTTATTGCACATCTGTTGCTTATGGCAGCAAGCAGATGAGCAATGAAGAGGGATAAGGATGTACTTACATACATCAGGCACACCAAAATCCTAGCAAGTTTTATGGCGAAGATGTAAAATCTGACACAATTCAGAGAAAAAGCTCACCAAATATATTGATACAATTCAATCCAGACAAAAAAGAAAATTATATATATATATTCATTGTGGGTCAATGAGTTATGATAAAGGGAAAAATATTAACCTTTAATCTCCAAGGCTTACACTTACTCCCTAGGATTTTCAACAAAGGCTTACTGGTATCACTGTGGTAATCCCTCTTTTGCAGCACAACTATACTGGAGTAACACCTCACCGGGAAATACTTCTCCTCTTTGTCTTCTGCTGCAAGGCAGAAGTGAATCAAAATGAAACTTCTTTCAAGCCGGCATCCAGCAGAAATTGGCTGCCCCATACAGTTGGCGTGTAATCCCCGACGAGCTCAGCCATGGTGATAACAGAAAGCAAAACCTGAATGCAGCTTCAAATGGCAGCAGAGCCATTCCCGCTCACCCCTCCCGGCCAAACGCCTTCTGCTGAGACAGCAACACGTGCAGCAGAGGCCGATTGCCTCCATTCACAGGGGTACCTAAAAAAAAAAGGCTTAGTTGACTCCTAAAGGCTTCTAGCCCATGCTGCCAAAGAAAACAAGTTCCAAGTCACCAAATTAGTCTTCTATTTTATTTTTTGTATGCCACTTTTTCAAATAGAGTACAAATAGGACAAGATAGCATTGTACCACTTCACACCTTTCACTTTAGCCTACTGCAGCATTACATGCACACAATCATTATAAGCTCAATTACTCACTAAATCTATGCTAAAATAGTCTTTAGTTTCAGTAGTTAAAACTTACATTCACTTGCAAGGGAATAAATATCCATTGTCACAAGGAAGGATCAAGAAATCTGCCACCTAGCCTTGGAAAACACATACAGAAAGCTACCACATCCCAGTGGGACATCTCTGCTGGGTATCCCTGTAGAGGAACACAGGGAATTAAGCTTTCCAAAGCACAAACTAGGTCTTGCTTCACAATCATTGTTGCAACTAAATAATAATCTTCTGTGTTTACATCATGTAACTTAAGAAACCTTAAAAAAAAAAAAACCAACACCAAAACTCACAAGACAGCACCACAGAAAAAGCTACCTTCTGTCAAAACCAGATTAAGAATGTTCCATAGCTGTAGTCTCTTACGGCTTCAGATTGTATTCTCGTGCTTTCTAGTGATGCACAATGCTTCAGGAAGAATGAAAAGTAACAGCACAAAGAAAGAAAAGGCAACTGAAAGGAGCTCTAGAGAAACAAATCACTGAAAAAAAGGCACTGGCATATCCCTGTGCTGGAGACCACCAGTTAGAGCATCAGCCAGTAGAAAATTCTGCCTGATGGTTTGGCTATCTGCATGGAGGGCCCAGGAAATACAGCTAGTAAAGGTATAGAACTACAGTCCAATCCACCCACTGAACAGATCTTACCCTGATAAATACTTAGATCATTAGAGATTTAGTGTTGGTTACCAAACATCAGTACTTCACAGGCCCTGATAACAAGTGTGCCAAATCACAATGATGAGATAGAAAACCAGAAGAGAAGTTGGTGAACAGTTTAGACTCCAAACTCTACTGCAGCCACAGTCAGTCTAATTTACATATTTTTACACTGCGGTCTGCAAAATATCTGGTAATACTGAAGTTGTTAGAACCTGGTAATACAGCCCATTTTCTATGACAGCATCCCAAAGAAAGCTGGGAGTAGGAAACAGAAAATAGCTTTAGTATTACTTTGTTCTGATTCAGAAGTAATCAGCAACCTGACTAATGACTATTTAATTCTGGAACCATGTGCATGTCTACACAAAACAGGAACCGCTGCATAAGGAGACAGAAGTGACTGAAGTCTTGTTGCTGTAACAACATGTTAATATATTTAAAGTGTGATTGTTATGTGTTCTGGGAGATGGGGATGGAGGGGAAAGGCATCTTTCATTATTTCTGCATAACAATTAATGAATTAAGTGAGTACAAACTGGATTTCTGAACAGTAATCCCTTAGTTTTTGGTCCACCTACACAGACTGCATTTTCAAGTGAGAACAAATGGCTGACTTCATCTCTGCTAAGTCAAGAATAGAACAATTCTTTCTTTCCAGGCTTCAAGAAGTTGCAGAAAACAGTGAAACAGAAATACTGTGAAAACTTCTGTGGGAAAACTCTGTGAAAGCAGGAAATAACTCAACTTTCTTCCATGCAAGTCATTCAAGAAATTGTAAAACAGTATGATTTTTCTCATTTCTCTGTAGTCAAATATTTCATGGCATTGTACAGTCAAGCTGCAGTTGCATCAAGTTAACACTTCACAGATCCATGACCAGCTATGTCAGAACAAAATGACTAAAAAATACAGTTGAATTAAATAGTCACACAGAGCACACTTTAACTGGTGGGTCTTTTTCATCAAGCAAAGATCAAAATAGAGCTTCCAATAGAATCTTAATTTTAACTTTAGATCAGGGATGGGTTTAATTTCTAAATTAAGGGCTTTGGTCCTCTCTCCTACCAGACAGCTAGTTAATCAGGTACACTTAAGTCATCTGCCTTAAGGAGTTATCTTAATCTGAATTTACTGACATGATGGAAAACAGTTCTTTTAGAAGTCAAAGGAAGGAATTTAAATAGGATTTAAAATTGGTTCTCATTCCTGTTGTCCCTCTTTGTCAAAACAGCTCCAGTTAAAATAATCCAGGCTACTAGATGAAATCAAACAGATCTGCTATAGTACAGTTTTAGTTTTGTGTATCTATAAATAAATATATGCGTGTGTGTATATATAACCCAGGCTACACTTCTTCCTACATGAAGTCAAATACATCAATCACTGTACATTTAAATAATTAATATAGAAAGTATGTTTACGTATTATATTTACACATTTAATATTTATAAATATATAAAAATATAAATCTATAACATTTTATCCAGATTTTTTACTTATGTGGAAAAAATTGCACATTTCTGAAGTGGAGTCATCTGCAGAAAGGCTATTATTATACTGTACTCTGGAACTGGCACTGCCTGCCACATCTATTAAGTGACTATTTTGACTCACCGAAATAATTCTGAGCCTTCCTATGTAACCACAGCTGGAGCTCACTGCACACAATTTAATAGCTATCTCCAAGACACCCAAGTCAGCAGGGACTAGTTCCCACCATCAAGGTTGGTGGCTGAGGGTGTTCAGTGACGGTCCTGCAGCTTGGATTATTTGTTACCCCTCTGTCAGTTTGAACTTGATGCCATTTTTCCTCTGTTCCTAGGCACTTCCAAGGATCCTCAGAAGGATGATATGGCTAGGGAAATACAAAAGAAGCCTGCATAGAATAGAAGCATAAAATAGAAGCCTGTTTTCTGTTGGTGTTACCAGTTTTTATTAGGCAACAGTACCATAGACTGATAAGGCCATTTAAAAGTCCCTCTATAAAACATATCAATGAATAAATTCACCCACTTGGTAGATTTTACAGTTATAAAAGTTGACAGGCAGATTTGGTATCTCTCACTTCTCAATCCCAGTTAGTTACTGGCATCTATCACTGCACTATGTGTCTCTTGAGTCTTCATCCTCACAGAACTGCTTGGGAGGTAAAGTAGAATAATTCTCTCTGCTAGATGTCAGGCAAACTAATGCACAGAAGACTGGATTTACATAGATGTTTATAGGTTGTTAGAGAGGACTTGCTTACAGAGCAAGGTGGCCTTGCCTCCTTAGGTTCTTAAATACTGCCAAATGTGCACCTAACTCTTAAGGCTCACTCATAAATCCTATCCACACTCAACTCCTCAAGTCCAGCAACCATCAGCCCTCCTTTGAATTCCAGACAACTCCATGTTCTATCTTCCAGCAGTATAACAGACTGCTGTTTTCAGGCATAACTCTTTTCAACACATAAGGAACTTCAGCTCATACAGAATACTGCAGAAAGTCATGTCAACACATAGTCTGCCGTGAACTCTTCAGACCTGGCCTTTAAGTCCTCACACTGGCTAACCATCAACTCCAAGCTCACCATCTCTGTTCTTATCTTCAACCTATTCCAGAGCCCGAGCCCTGACAAGATAAAACAGCATGTAAAAGTTTAGAGCGCTGTCAGCAACTTCAATCTCCTGGCCAATATAGCACGTGGGAAACAGGCTCTTGAGTTGAAAGAATTGTTCCAGGGACTTTGGTCGACCCCATGAATAGCCACTATGTTTCTTTGCTTTATTTTCCTGACTGATTAAAAAAACATATGTTTAGATACATATATCTAATACATACGGACATGTATATAAGTTTTTAAAATATATATACATGTATAAAGATTACATTCAAACATACCAATGCCGAAGAAAAAAAAAAATAGAAAGAACACATGGTTTCTCACTAATATGAGGTACCTGAACAACAGCATCAAGAGTTAAAAAAAAAAAAAAAAAAAAAAGGTTACCGGATCACTTCTGGGACAAGTCACTGCTAGAGGGAAGTTAAAATTCTTTGCTAAATACCTGGCTAACATTTTTTTCTTGTTTCTTTTCCTGAAAAAATAGAGTATCTTTTAAATATTAGAAAAGTAATGGGCAGCTAGATCTATGGATGTATTTGACTATGTTCCCTACCAAGTGCACAGTGGGTAGAAAGAAAGAGATATTATGGAGACAAACACAGAAAACAAACAGATTTTTAAAGCTCCAACTTCTAAAGAATACTGCAAATAGACATGCCACAAGCTCATCTTCTGTAGACGCAGAAGTTCCTCACAGGGCAAGATCCTTTCATGTATCCCAAGAAATACAGCCGCTGAATAACGTGACAGAGCCAAAGACTTTTCTGACCTTGCATTTTCCTGTGTTTGTCACCAGCCCTGGTGCCACTGTGGCTTCTCGACGCACTGGCAAACAGCAGCAACCTGAAATACACTGGGTGGGGCTGTTATTCAGACCCCGTGGGCAGGGGTGAAAGCATTTCAAAGGAAGGAAAAAAAAAAAAAAAATTGTTTCACTCCATGTGAAAGAAACTGCGGTAAGCCAGAAGGGAAAGAACTGGATGATTCAAAGGTATGGAGAAAAAAAAAAACCTGTAATTTAATAAAAAGAAAAACAGGGGTGAGAAGAAAGACACAGAGAACAAGACAGGGGAAAAATGGAAAGAAAATAGGGGAAAGGAGGGCCCTGCACCTAGAAAGGAATAACCCCATGCACCAGTACAGGTTAGGGGTTGACCTGCTGGGAAGCAGCTAGGCAGAGAAGGATTTGGGAGTCCTGGTGGACAAGAAGTTGCCCATGAGCCAACAATGTGCCCTTGTGGCCAAGAAGGTCAATGGTATCCTGGGGTGCATTAAAAGTGTGGCCAGCAGGTCGAGGGATATTATCCTCCTCCTCTACTCTGAGGCCACATCTGGAGTAGTGTGTCCAGTTCTGGGATCCCCAGTTCAAGAAAGACAGGGAACTGCTGGAGACAGTCCAGCAGAGGGCTACAAAGGGACTGGAGCATCTCTCTTATGAGGAAGGGCTGAGAGACCTGGGTCTGTTTAGCCTGGAGAAGAGAAGACTGAGAGGGGATCTCATCAATGCTTACAAATATCTAAAGGGTGGGTGCCGAGAGGATGGGGCCAGATTCTTTCCAGTGGTGCCCAGCGACAGGACAATGGGCAATGAGCACAAACTGGAACACAGTGAATTCAATCTCAACATGAGGAAAAAATTCTTTACTTTGAGGGTGGCAGAGCACTGGCACAGGCTGCCCAGAGAGAGTATGGAGTCTCCTTCTCTGGAAATATTCAAAACCCATCTGGATGCCATCCTGTGCAACCTGCTCTACGTGGACCTGCTTTGGCAGGAGGGTTGGACTAATTGGTCTCCAGAGGTCCCTTCCAACCCCTACCATTCTGTGATTCTGTGAAAAAGATCTTCCTGGCTGTTTCCAGAAGTATATTTTGTTGTACAAAGTACAACAACTGAAGTGGAATTCCACTGCATTATGCCCCAAACATTCAATATCCCCAAAAGACGACATGAACAAAAGGACAGAGATGTGGTAACATTAAGGGACGTTGCTCAGAATTCATGTATCTAATTGATGTTTGCCATCCAAGAGATTACACGAGTCCTGGAGCAGCAGAGGACCTCAGGCAAGAGCTGGGAAGTCCTTACACCATCCCATTTCCCAGCAGTGGTGCCCCAGACCCTCAGTTTGCCTCAGGACACTCTCAGCAGCCAGAGGGAGAATGCTTCACCATAATTTGAAACAGCTAGGCCAAGATGATGTACACATTTTAAGAGCATCCTCCTCCACATGGAGCAGGAAAATTTAAAATACCTTAAATCTTCGGCTGATTTCCACCCATGTGTCTTGCCCCTTTGCTGGTTCTAGCTCTCCCACAATGAAAGGAGCCCAGGGTGACTTGATCAGACAACACCTGTAAGAGGTCTTGAAGTGAGCTAAGATGAAGCCTACCTAAGAGACAGCAGTCTTAACCAAAGCCAGTTATAACCTAAGCATGCGACTTGGCAGCTGCAACAACCCCTGAACACTATCTAGCAGTGGGAAGTCACTCATAACTGCATTATTTTCCAGCTTGTGAAGGCAACAGTCATAACAAGGGCACAAACAATTCCGCTGCTCTCTAGGGTAACATCTTATTTTATTATTTTCCAGAAACTTATAAACCGCCCAATTAAAAACAACTGCTTTGCTGTGTCTTTCCTCCCATCCCTAACATTGTCCCCATGTTTTTATTTTTCTCTTCCCCACCTTATTCCCCCTCCACCCCTTTCCTTGCTTCCTCCTATTCTTTCCCTCCTCTCTGCTTACAAGGGACCGATGAATTAGTGCGTTCTGAGCTGTCTCCACAGTAACAATAAATCAGCAAGAAGCAGTTTGAAACTTCAACATTCCACAAGGTTTTTCCTTCTCCACAGTTGAATCTCTCAGAAAAGTAAGAGCTATGTTTACACAAAGCCCAAATAACAGCTAGCTTGAGCTCTGTGGGTTTTTTCTTTGGGCAAGGGGGTGAGAGAAAAGCCTTGGAAGCGTAAAGCTAGAAACCACATTTAAGCCTATGTAAAATTACTGTGAAAATGCAAATAAAAGCAAGGGGAGTGGGGCCCTAGTTCTGACTGAGCCACTTGGAAAGACCAGCTGAGCAATTCTCTCATTTCCACCAGTCAAAAGGAAATCAAAATTGTCTTTTTCCTTGCAACTGTGGCAAAATCCCTGCTTGGTGCACTGCGATGCGGTACTTCCATAGCATTTCACAAGTCTCAGATGAAGGAACAAAGTATGTCGGAGTGAAAAAACCCACCACAGACCCTCTTGCTGTCTTACACCTGTATACTAACAGTGGAGCTCAGGTTTTTAACAACAGCTCACATCCCAGCTGTAAGACAACACATACACAAGTATCATCCCTTCATATGCTACACTTGAACTGCAAAGCAGATACCAATGCTGGTAGCTGAAAACAGCATTCAGAGTGAAATCTTATTAACTTACCCACAGCTGCCTTTGCTCCTGTGACTCAATAATAACCACCAAATTCCGGGCAGATATTTGTAAGAGACAGCATTTTTCACAGCTCCCAGTATGGACAGCAAGTTCCCAGCCTTATGCCCCAGATCCACCCCTCAGATTAGCACGGAGGTCTCCCTTGTTCTGAAGAGTTGGCTTCCACATATTCAGAGGGAGAAGAACCAACAGAGCACATATAGTCAATAGGGCTAGCAAGAAAAAGTACACCAAAGTACAAGAAAAGAGAAAGACTTTCCATAGAAAGGGTAAAACTTCATAGAAATGTTTTGTCCAATAATTACAGCCATCTGGAAAATTACTTTTCCTTTTTCCAATACCATGCCTAAAAACAGCAACTCTAGCTAGAATTTGGACAGCTTCTCTGCAGAAGTAACAGCCTCCATCATACTGCATCACACTGTGTATCAGCTGTGACCCAGAACTGCCCCTCTAGTTTTCAGAGGGCAGAAGAGTACGGTGTATTTTAATTAGATGTTATGGTATACAAACTCTCCATGTCAGTGTGACACACTGGACTAAGAATAAGGAGAAACTTAGGATGGGATCCTGACTACCTAAGAGAGTCACTCTATTGTTGGTGCCTAAAGAAGCAGATATTCTAAGATAATTGCCTCAGTGAGAGGAAGGAAAGTGATTTTGAAGGCCTTCAGAGAGAGATTGTGCCTAGTATCAGGCACCTCAGCCAAAGGGAAAAAAAAAAACAAAACACCCAAAGAGGAAAGAAAAAAAAAAAAAAAAAGAGATACACCACATCTTTCTGGAAGAATTCTACCTCCTGACAACAAACCCAATGGCTTGGGCTGTGCAGTGGGATGGATTACACCTCATTAAGATTCCCACCCCCGCACCCACCCACCGCAAACATTGAGAAAACTCTGATACATCATGCTTGGTACACTCTGCAAACAGGATCCAGCCTGATCAACAGTACCGGCTACTCACTGTTTCTCTTAACAGCAGTACCAAATTTAAAAATGGTAACAGAGGAAAAGAGTTGAGAATTTCTGCATTTCTCACCAGTCAACCCTTCGTATCATCTGATGCCTTACATGATAAAAATTACACCTATCAGCTAGGACATTTTCCAAGAAGCTTCTGGCCTGACAAACTTGATGACTCTAGATTCAAATCTGTCTGCACACTGATCAGTTCCCTGCACCCTCCTAAAAGTTTTATTTTCTTTGCCTTTTTAACTCCTTTCCTACCCTGTCACTCTAATTTCCTCCTGCTTGAAGCAGCCTGCCCTCTTCCCACTACATCTTCTGCATCACAATCCAGTTCTTCAGTCTCACCTCCACTGCACAGCGTCCAAGGCAGGGTAGCCCATGTTGGCCAAACAGGAGAGGTCAAGGTGTCCTACTGGGCAACTGGCTTGGGAGAAGTTTCCTTCTTCTCTCCAGGAGAAGAGCAGTTTGCCCTTTTTAAGCAGTGTTACAAAATTTAATTACGTTACAGTTTATGTTAATATCTCAGCCACTCTAGCTTGGTAAACAAAGTGTTGTTTGTTCCCAAGTTTCCTTTCCTGCATTACAGAACTACATGTTCTAACTACATTTCTCCAAATCATGCCCTCACATGACGTTCAACCAACCCATGCCTAGGCACAGACCTGTCACTCACATGGGCTAGGGCACTTGAAGACAGATTTCTTATTGTCATAGAATCACAGAATGGTTAGATTTGGAAGGGACCTTAATGATCATCTCGTTCCAATGCCCCTGCCATGGGCAGGGACACCTCCCACTAAACCAGGCTGCTCAAAGCCCCATCCAACCTGACCTTGAACACTTCCAGGAATAAGGCATCCACAATTTCTCTGGGCAACCTGTTCCACACTCACAGTAAATAATTTCTTCCTTATATCAAAGCTAAATCTACTCTTGTTCAGTTTAAAACTGTTACCCCTCATGCTACCACTCTACTCCCTGATAAAGAGTTCCTCCCCATATTTCCTGTAGGCCCCCTTATTATTAAGTGGTGTCATCATATGTTGCTATCATGTTATTATAACACTTTCATTAGGGGCAGATGTTTAAATTGCGCTGATTTCTTCCTCCCTTCTTATTGATAATCCACTCAAGTCATTTAGCCCAGGCCTTGGAAGACCTTCAAGAAACACAATCAAGAGAAAGTTCTTATGTCAGTGCAAAACACTAAGATTGCACAAGCCAAAAAAAAGAAGATCTAGTGATCAAAACACCACCTGAGTTATAAACTACTGACAACCTCTTCTGCCTCAAGATTACAGCGTAACTAAGCAGCTCTTAGTTTACTTGTGCCTCAGACACATGAGCTGGTACCTACCACATCACAGTCTGATGAGCAGTGCATCACATGTCCATGTGCATGTTTTCCTCCTCTTCTCCCTCTGCAGAGGGACAATCACCATTTGCAGTGTTTTCAGAGGTGTAACATACTAGCCTCAACATCATCCCCAGCTCTAACCCTTCACAGTACTATTACTATCGCATAGCAATGCTTCCTGCTTGATTAGTGGTGGTGGGTTTCCCCCCCCCTCACATTTACCATTTGCAGTATAACACGTGTACCCAGTTACTGCAGAAACCAGAAGCGCTGTAGCATCCCATCTGCGCGTGGCAGAGACTGCGCATAACATCTCTGCAACAGCAAAGGCATAAAGACCGAAACAGAAGGCTGAAGCGCTGAGGGCACTTAGAGACAGCAGAAAGCATAAGCGGAAGAAAGGAAAGAGCACAGGTTCACCGCAGTGGAAACACTCCCTTCAGGGCTCGCCACACTACAGGTCTCGAGATGACAAGTACTGATACGTTACAGACCTTTGACTGCAGGAACACATGCAGAGGAATGCTATGGGGAATTTCTCCATATTGCTTTGTAAACTTGTGCACAGCTCTTAAAAATCAATACGTATTGGACCTTGGTTTATTACTTCTAGCTTCCATCTAGTTTTCGCCTCTTACTCCTTGATTAATTGCAGTAATTTAAGATGCTTTTGCAGCTTGAGCTATAGTTTTTCTTTCCTCATTTATAACAAAACCTTAAGAAAAATAAACTACTGGCAGTTCTACATTTGTAAATGGCTTTTCCTGCCAATTTATTCATTTAGTAAGGACAGTATGGAGCTGATTAGGACTTTGAGTTTTTAGCCTTTAATGTTATAGAAAAGATTTGACTTTTGAGTTACCCAAACAGAACAGATGTTTAAAATTATTAAAGGAAAATGTCAACTTGGTATAGAATAAGCTATCAAAAAAAATTAAGTAGAAAAGCTTCTTTAATACCATGTCAGCATAGTTGAATTTCAGTAAAAAAAAAAATAAAATAAAGCACGGTGCCTTACATGTCACTGCATAAAAAAAAAAAAAAATAAAATAAAGCACAGTGCCTTACATGTCACTGCACTGTTAGAAAGAGAAGACTGAAGGGACTTAAGTCCATCTCTTACACCCTCCACATAATTCATCCTGCTAAAAAGGGAACACCTCAGCTTACGGTTAAACAATGCAAAAACGCCAAATTTGATCAGAGTATTTGCCTTTACTATCGATTTGATATGTAGTGAAAGTGACAGCCTACTCACAAGACAGGACATTTTGCATTGCCTCCTAGTGTTCCTAGACCATACTAACCCCTTCCCCAAATTAACACATGCATTGCAACAGGTACTCAGTTCTGGTGTGTTGGGTATATCCCACACTGTGTATTTGTAGGAGCAGGTTCGGTTTGTGGCTCTGGGCAAATCACCTGCGCTCCGCTCCATCTGCAACTCCCACCCTCTCGCTAGCGTGGGCAGGAAGGACACGGAGACCCAGCCCTCGCCACACGCTTCTCATGGGCGGCAGCGCTGACCTGCTTACAAGCAGGGGGATAGAAAACACGTCCTTATTCTTCACAGTTTCCCAGCAGAGAGATCTGGCCTGCAGCACAAAGTGAGGGAAATTTGCATAGGCTTATTCTGGCAAGGAGGAAAAACATTTCTAGGGCAGCTTAGGTTTGTGCTCATCGCTCCAGAGGTTTATAAAGAGCAGCTTTAAAAACAGAACAGCAAGTCTTCATGGTTTTTAGAGGAAGTTAACATTAGCAGAATTAAGTCATTTTACTTCCTTAAAGAAAGAAATAAAATAAAGAAGCAACACATATTTAAAGGATCAATATATAAAATACATTGACCTTCCAACAGGGCATATAATAAAGTTAGCTGGCCTCAGTTGTTATAGCAATAAGTATAAGCAAGAGCCATTCCTTGGTATTAACTTTAAACATCAGACATTATCACTCTGGAAGCAGACATTGTCTGAAAAATACACTGCTGATTTCAGAGTGTAGTTAGTTGGAAGAGACTTAACTGAAAAGTAAAGTTACTGAAAAGAAAATTGGTTCTGTTCTATCTCAAACCAGGACACCAGAATAGGGTCAGTATCACCCTCAGACTGCAAACTCCTCTATGGAGAAACAGATTTTACTTCTATGCTTGCATAATACACACTGCAGTGGACCACGGGTTTCAGAAGTTAACATCAAGACAAACAAAGTTCTAACAGAATGCAACTAATATTAATGCCCTTGGTACTAAATTCTCTGCCTCAGAAAATGGATGAGTAGCTGAATTTAGTGGACAACCATTTTCTCTAGACCCACTTGGGTGTCAGGAAGTATCTTTGAAACAGTATTTGTCCGAGCAGCTCTGACCCCTGTAGCTTCCTCCCTTTCATATGCAGCCTAAAAGAAAAAAAAAGCAGAAGTAATCACATCAACCATTTAACATTATTTCAATGTTAAAAACAAAGCAGAAAAACTCTAGCAAAACCAAATTTCACCGGACATTATTATTAAAAAGGCTGCATTAAAAAGTGTTAAGGATATGCTACACTTTCCAGAGGCCACGTGTTGAACATTTTAGATAGTAGGAATCTTTCCAAGTTCAACTCGCGCTCTCCCAAACCAAACAAGACATATACCACAGAAGCTTGCCCGTTTTTTCAGCTTCTGGGAAGATCACAGATGAGGTTGCTTATTATGGTCCAAGTCAAGTAACATGGTACACACACACCACCCACCCAGCTCTTCAGACATACCCCCTATTTAAAGGGAATCCACTGTACAAATAATTTTTTTTTTTGTAAATTCGGTAATTGTTGCTTTTTCCTATTTACTTTAATGCTGACCCATAGTGTTTTAAGTTAAGGACACCATGAAAGAGCAGCCACAGTGGTCTGACATACCGGTTTAAAATAGAGATGTTTGGAAAGGAATTGCTCCAGAGGTTCTAAACTAAACAACACAGATTGCAACCCACTGCTTAAAATTAGCTTCTGTGGTTTGTTTTGGATATTCCTAGTAACAAATTCAATCTGGTTGCTCTCTCTTGGTTGACTTTATTGCACCTAGCAATCTGGGAGGCCAATAATAGAAATTTCACTTAAAATATGGCTATTAATGTTCCTAAAGATAGCCTATTACATGAGTAAGCTGTGTCACAGGCCTGAAATCATTCTCTAGGGGTTTTTGGTTTTGTTTTTGTTTTTTTCGAAGGACAATAAGTGCCTGGCTAGGAGTTAAGAGCTCTACATGCTTTTAGGATGAAATAATTTGTCAATATTAAAACTAGACAGGAAGAAAACTTTCAGAGGGAAGGAACTGCACCCTGGAATGTCTTTGAATTCCTATTCCATGTTCAGTGAAAAGAACACCCCACCAAAGAAGTGTTTAACAATCAAAGGTATCCCACATTTCTTTTCTGAAATCCTTGGTTAACCTACATTGTCTACTAATACAGTACTTTGCCCTAGTTAATTGGCAAAGGCAGCCCTTTAGTTTCTTTCCAGCAGGAAACCAATTAAATAGATTCAAGAGCAAAGCAGTGCTACTTTAAAAACAAACAAGAGGGAGGAGCACAGTAGCTGGCTGCTGCTTCTTCAAAAGACTTGGAACAAGCCAGTTGTTTAAAAAATTGGAGAAACATGGGCAGTGCATCTCCTTTACACCGGTCAGCAGAAATGGGAGCTAGAGCACAGCAACTTGAACCAAGGTGCTTGGTGGGCTTCAGATCTCATTTAGGTGGGAAAGACCAGAGCAGAGAACTATAAGAAGATCCCACAATGCAACAGAAGATGGGAAATTCAGGGTTTCATTCATCTATACCAAACTCTGTTCTAAATGGAGAATAGGGAGGTTTTTGCACCGGACTTACTGCACCAGCGGCAAGCCAAGGCAATGCTACATAAGCTTTAAGCCTCTTAAGTCTAATAGCTAAAGTCACGCAGCTGAGTTAATGAGGAGTTTGGGACTTCTTTACTTTGAGGGTAGTGGAGCACTGGCACAGGCTGCCCAGAGAGGTTGTGGAGTCTCCCACTCCGGAGACATTCAAAACCCTCCTGGATGCCGTCCTGTGCAACCTGCTGTAGGTGACCCTGCTCTGGCGGGGGGGGGTGGACTAGATGATCTCCAGAGGTCCCTTCCAACCCTGACCATTCTGTGATTCTGTAATATGACTGACAAAGGAACTAGGTGAGTAACTGATTAACTACAGGCACAACTGTAGTCTATCCATACTTTAAAAGAACAAAAAACCCAAACCTCACTAATGAAGGTCAACAGAAGACAGTGAAAATGAGAGAAGGACGTGACGATCAGGAAACAACCAAATAGAAGATTTAAAAACATATAAAGCATAAGCTGACCACATAGGGCGTCTAACTATGTAGGTTTTAGTAAGTGAATAAAAGTAAGTAACCATTTGTAAAAACACCTGATAAACATGACAGGAAAAAAGAATAGTGAGAAAAAAAAAATACAAAGCAATATAAAAGGAACCAACCATGGTCACAGAAAAATGGCACTAGGACCACAGCTGAGGCTGCTGGGCAGAGACCTCCTCTCCTAGTCTCTGGTCAACAATACAGGCTCTCTCACTTGGGCACAACACTCCAATACAGAGTGACAAACTGGACTTAACTTATAACTATAGGTTTGAATCAAGGCTATATAGGCTGAGGAGTATGCAGCAATACCTGCTAGCAACCTGAAATACCCCGGAGGCTGGGGTTCCTGCAACGCCAGCAGCGGTCAGAGACTTTGCAGATGGAAAAAGGCATGCAAAGTGGTATGTAGCACATAAGGCAATATAATTATCCTGTGTCACAGACGGTTTGTACTCTCTCCTGCCTTCTCTACTAATACTCAAACCGAAATGTTTTCTTCTGGGGTGACTGGCTTTGCGTTTTGGTTAAAGAAAGCGTGGTTGAAAAGTGGGTGTTGTGCTTGGAAAAGCAAGCAGTGAGGTTTGAGAGGGCTCCAAGTTCCTGGAGAAGTTCCTTCCACAGTCCCTGAGAAAACTACTTCGCTTGCACAGCTCAGCTTGTGCCTGTGACAGACCAGCCATCAGCTTGCTTCCTCCTCAGCTGTAGGCTCTAGTCTTTACAGAAATGGGAACCAGCACCTCAAAATTATGACAAACACATTAAAAGGACTACTGATTAATACGGCAAGCTATAAATCAGCCTTATACCATGGTGGCAAAGGAAAGGGATGAAGCTGACAGGTCCTCTCTCTGAGATGCAGAGCTCTTTGGCGGCTTCATTCCCGCTGGCAGTTCTTATCCTGCAGGATGGTTTCAAGCCAACCTGCAAGTTTTATAGGAAAGGGAAACTGGATTGAGACATGCAGAAAGCAAGCCAGAATTACAGAGAAAAGAAGGAAGAGCTGAATTTCTACCTATTGAGGTGGGAGGAAGCGTCAGTAATACTGAGATGAGTGCAAACACTGAGGAAGCTTTTGAACTGGTTTCACCTGGCAGGAGATGGGATCAATATACTAACAGGAGAATGAAAGACTGATCAGAGATAAGATTAGAGGCCCCAGTGTAACGTCTGAATCTAGGGAGGGGCAGGAAAATTTCTCAAGTACTGTTGTAATGAATTAGTGTAAGTGGCATTCAAGAGAAGTTGAAAATGTGGAAGTTTTGCTTGTGAAAGCTTGCGGACTGACTTTGTTACGCAGCAATGAGACCCTTTCGCACAAGACCGGAGTTTGCTACAAGGACTGGTATGCAGTGGTTGCCTAACTCTTCTTTGTGAAGGTCAAAATACACAATAGCAGACAAGTGTCTCGACTTGTGCCT
>NW_009660184.1:170631-185389 GCF_000708025.1 Charadrius vociferus | reverse complement strand
GTACATTCCTCACATTTAAGTACTGGAATCCTACTGCTTTTCCCTGTTGCTTCGTGCATCTGCAATAGTCAGCGTCCCCTTCTCACTTGCTGAACAGGAGAAAAAAATTAACTACCCTCAACTCCACTGACTCCTCCAATCCCTTCTTAACAGGAAAGTGACTAGTTATACAGAACCTGGAAGAAACTATTCAGAAAGCCAGTTTCACATGTGCACAGAATCTGTTCAGAGAGTAAACATTTGCAGCCAAATTTCAGTTCTACAGCATGCAAAAGAAGGGGAGAAATCACTCACATTTAGGTTTTGGCATATGCTACAACCCCAAAACATCTTATTCAATCTGAACTTACTAGAAAATACTACTAGGTTTAAAAACAAACAAACAAAAGCAACAAAAAAGAGAAAAAGCCTCCAGTACTTGAAATAAAACTGCAAAAATGCAACCTACACCTATTTATTTCATTAGGATGCTAAGTTCTCCTGTAGTAATAATGAGACATTCAGAACTAAGAATTAAAAACCTTGACGACTGAGGAGGCCTTGCCTGGTTAAAACCACTCCATGTTGCTCTGCACCAGCCATAGAATTTCACATATAAACAACCAGGCAAACAAAGGAATCCAGGATGCTCTAAAATGAGTTGATATGAATTGCTATAAAATAATTTTTGCTTACAAAAAAAAAAAAGTCATTTCCTACCTTTGCTATTGGGGGAGATTTTTTGTGGACTAAAGCCAATAAATAGGTTTTCTTTTACATCCTGTTTCATGAACTATAATTACAAACAACCTTTACTTTGAGGCTGTTGCCACAGAATGAGTTTGTCACCTCTGCAGGGCAGTTCTTCCTTCTTTTCATGGGCTGAAAAAAAAAACACTACTCAACTTTTATGGGCAGATTATATTTACTAAATTTCATTTTACCTATCAAAGTTTTCTATGTTGGACAGAGCCAAGCTGTGCCTTTGGCTACTGCTACAAGACATAATAACAATAATAATAATGCAAATTATGAATGTGTCACTGGAGCTAGATCACCCACACTGCACGCTTGTTAGTAAACCACAGTACACCAACTCAGTTACAGAGGTCTCAGCTGCCATTAGGGTTACAGACAGCTACTTAGAAAACATTATCTTTATCCAAGCAAAGCCAAAATATTTTGATTGTTTCCTTCCACAGTGAAATGAAACATTGTAACTATTTTAAGGTTATAAACAATGAGACAGAAATAAACAACTCCACAAGAAAGCCCCACAATTTGAAGCCAAGACTAGATCATTAGAGAAGAATTTTGCCTTTTACTGGCAAACTCTGACTTTCCCCATCTGCTCCCTTCTCTTCCCACTAATGAGCAGGAGCATGCTGCATCTATGAAAGCATCTCTAAAGATGACGAGACACACAAGCTTTTTTCTCTAGATGCTTAGGAAAGACCAGTAAGTTCTGGCACCATGATCAGTATCACGCTGGCAGGGCAGTGGGCTCTCACCCAGTCGACGGGGCAAATCAGAGGGCAACACTCCTCTGCTTTGTAGTAATAGTCTGAACTATGTATGGTATGTTCTTGTTCCTTACACAAATACCTCACGGTCATCCGTATGCCACAAATATTTTCCAATACAGACCCCTGCCAGGATATGCTCCGTTTCAGTAATCCCTCAGAGCCGTTTCAGTGAATCAGGGCTGGCAGGCAGCAGAAAGATTGAAAAACTCAAGGCACATTTCAGCTCTGTATGTTCACAATACATCAGAGCTGCTCTCACATTGACCACAGAAGTTCACAAAAGATTGCAGAAGTGCACAGTCGTTTCACATTTGGCAGCCAATGACACTAAACTGAGGTCTCTACTTCTTCAAGAAGAAAAAAAGACAGACCAGCTCTGTGTACTTTTCCAAGTGGTTGGACACAGGTCCTGAGAGTACTTTATGCACGCTTTGGCCCTTGTTATTTCAGAAAAGGGGATGTAGTGCCTGGAGAGGTTTGAGGACCTTTAGAAACACCTCAGCAGAAAACTAAACAATCAGGGAGGTGAGAACAAGCTGCACTTCTGGTAAGAGCAGAGTGTGGAATGGGTGCAGAGGCAGAGCGCTGTGGCTGAAGGGAACCTTAAAGATCATAGAATCATAGAATTGCTGAGGTTGGAAAAGACCTTCAAGATCATCAAGTCCAACCATCAGCCTACCCTGACAAAACTGCCTCTGAACCATGTCCCTAAGCACCACGTCTACCCTTTTTTAAAACACCTCCAGGGATGGTGAATCCACCACCTCCCTGGGCAGCCTATTCCAATGTTTAATAACCCTTTCAGTGAAAAAAATGTTTCTTACTATCCAGTCTAAACCTCCCCTGTCATAACTTGAATCCATTTCCTCTCATCCTATCACTTTTCACCAGGGAGAAGAGGCCAGCCCCCACCTCTCTACAACCTCCTTTCAGGTAGCTGTAGAGGGTGATAAGATCTCCCCTCAGCCTCCTCTTCTCCAGGCTAAACAACCCCAGTTCCCTCAGTCGTTCCTCATAAGACTTGCCCTCCAGACCCCTCCCCAGCTTTGTAGCCCTTCTCTGTACAAGATCATCTAGTTCCAGCCCCATTGCCCTGGGCAGGGATACCTCCCACTAGACCAGGTTGCTGACATTTAGAAAAAAGTTTCTAAGTGTCAGTGATACACGATAAGTTTCTGGTACAGCTTTCCAAAAGAACTAGGGGGAACAGAAATGCTGATTATTTTTAAGATGAAAGGAATTATATCATCTACAGTCCAAACTGAGAGACCCAAGAAATCTGTTCCACTTCCCCGTATTTAGGTTTTAAATCAATTGTTTAAAATATAAAGCCGTAGAACTATGGAACCATAGAATTGTTTTTCGAACCTCGACTTGCTTTTCAAGCAAGGAATACTGAAGACAATATCAGACATTTTGTTCCTAAATCAAGTTTAACCTCTCTTCCTTTTTCCCCCATTTTGTTTTTCTGCTAGTAAAAAAAGACGTGACAAAAAGATTTTTTTCACTTAGTACTGAAAAAGTAGAAAAGAATCCCAGATGAAAGATATTTCAGCAAGCTTCACAATTAAACAGTGTATCTTTACACTAAGACACGTTACTCATGCTGAACATACAGCTCGTTACATTAAAATCTCAATACTGACATTCAAGCCACTGAGGGCATGATTACGTTTTCTTCACAACAGTTTTTTTCCTGAGATCAGGAAAAATCAAGCAAAAACATCATTACACTTTGATAACTGAGTTAAGAACATGAGTTTTAAAGGAAAGAATAAAAAAAAAATTAAATCTGCCAGTCTGTACGTATATGACTTTTCAATGCTATTTCTAGCAGACGCATGCATGCAAAAAAGGCATTGCTTGGGAAAATGGAAAGCTACCAACAGCAAATCACAAGCTCAGGCAAATGAAGAATCTAAAAGTGTCATTATTTCCACATATACCCACGTATTAGGGTAAGCATAACGCAGCACTTCTAGCACTAGTGATATTTACAGGATGATCTTTTCCAAACCGCAAACAGAAAAATGGGAAGACTTTCATTATTTAAACAGAATTTTTACGACCTTCTAGAAGATAAACGTGCTACTTTTTTTTTTTGATTGACTGGAAATGCATTTATCAAATATATCAACAATTTTCTATACTGTAGATATAGATCTGTAGCCATCTCAAAGAGGAAATAACTTTTTTATGATCTCATTTCCTTATTTGGAGTATGGATTTACTGCTGTTTAAAACTGAAAATGTAGTACTGTGCAACATTAAACTATGAAATCAAGGACTATATATGAAAGCAAAACAATCTCTGTTAGAGATATAAAGATATGTATTATATATATTATACATACACACAAGAAATATATATACACACGTGATATTATATATAGCACCTTATATGTGTTTTATATATATGTGTCATTATATATATATATATAAAATGACACATATCTTTATATGTCTGTATGTTATATAGAGATATAAAAATAAAAGTCTAGTGAACCCATTTTAGGCAGTACAGTAAAACTGTGCTTCAAAGACAGTGATTGAACTGCACCAAAACAAGTCTCTCTCTGCGCCTGGGACTTTGCTAGGAAGTTAACTAGAATGCAGATTTTGTTTTCCTACATTTAATTGGCAAATGAACCAACCCTTTTCATTCTAGAGCTCCATAATTAAAAGCAAACTTTGACAAATTCCCTCCTCTGTAGTAGTTTGGGCGATGCGGTTTTGATTTTTATGGGTGAACACAACAGCAATTCCAAAGACTATAAAACCATCTCTCAGGCTTTTTTTTTTTTTTTTTTTTCCCCTCCCAGCTCCTGTTGGCGTAAGAGTCTTATGAAAGAATGGCTGCATTGGAAACTGCATCTGTCTGTGCCCAAGCCAAGTGTTGTCAAGACAGTCAATGCAAACGCCTACCACAACAATCTCTCCTTTGTCAGTCACAGGGATCCCATGAGAAAGCACCAGCCAGTCTAGGAATTTGGCTCAAGGTAGTGTTAGACAAGCCTGAAAAACAAAAAATAAGGGTCAGACTTTATTTAGATTGACTGTATAAAACCGGAACTAACAGCTCCGTTCGGTTAATGAGCTTTTAAAATGGTGTGGTGGCACAAGTAGTCTTAGCGCAGAAAGACAAAATTCACCTCTTAACTGTTTCTACTCTCTGCACTTACTGGCTTAGTTTGTACTTATCAACTCGGGAATATTAATCCCATCACACAAGAGATTTAGTTTGCTTGTTTTTTTAATGCAACAGATTTGCAAGCCTGAAGAGGAAAAATACATTTTACTATCATCTTATATAGCTGCAGCCCCCATGATCCAAAACTTCAAAAAAACATTCTCTGAAAGATCGCAAACCATATCCAGTAGTAGGTTTGGGGACTTCTTACGTACAAAACCAACAGTGAACTACAACTTTCCACACACTTCGCAACTCTACCAGGAAAACTTAGATACAAAACCACACGCAAAGCCCACTACTTTGAGCAAAATCAGTCTGTAGGCAGAGCATTTTAATGTGATGAGATGCCAGGGAAGAGGAGGAATTCAGAACACAGCAGTTGGCAGGAGTCCTTACTTTTGCTTCAAGCTATTTCCCATTTTCAGATTTATCCAGCAGTATTATTTTGGAGAGAGAATTTCTGAGCTCAGTTCCTTTCCAGTGAATACTCAGGAAACATATATTGTCAAACTGATTTTGCAGATTTTTAGCATTAAACCTGTCCTTTAATTCAAATTAAAAAAAAAAAAAAAAAAGGGCAGCTTTGGAATGAATGTATAGCCAAACATGCAAGATTGTGGTCTTCCTTACTCATCTTAAGTTTTAAACAATGTGCTATTTAAATACTTGTAATTATTGAGGTGTGCATTAGCCTTTGGAATTTCTAAAAATGAGCATTTAATTTCTGCAATGTTCTCATCCTCTAGTCCCTGACTTCCATTTAAAGAGATGTGATATGGAAAAAATATCTACTAGACTTTCAGCAAAAAGCAAAACAAAAACAGATAAAGGAATGGCCTGACAGCTCAGGCAAGCTTTACTTGAACAAGCTCAGATATATGCACACTGTAAAATTTTAGGCTACTGATAAGTTATTCAACCAACAGTTATGTCACCAAAAAGACATTCCCTCCTCCCTTCTTGCACATCCTCCTCACTTTAACCTTCCCCTCCTACTCGCTTCTTTGCCACAAATCTTGCTTGAAAATTAGGAAAGCTGACAAAATTGTGTTATTGCCCTCTTCCTACATTCTGTTGACATTTTCAGAGGGAAAAAAAAAGTGACAAAATCTATTTTCATTATGGTATACCTAATTGTAATATTAGAAAACAGCTTCCTGGAGCTTAGGGTCAGAAGGACCATCGGATGCGTTGGCTTGTTAACCCGAGAACCATGAATTATTACCCATTTCTCAAGCACCCTGAAAGCAAGACAAGTAACTTGTACGTGGCTAACAAATATTGCCGGGCACATCACCTGCCTTGGGCTGGACACCTCAAAGAGATCCACCACTTTCTCTAACGGTGGGAAGGGCAATTTACTGATTTGAAGAGCTACAGCCATTCACCTTATTTCCATTTAGAACTTCAGCCAGTGGTTAAGGTGTGCCTCTCACTCTCTAAATGGGGGGGAAATAAAAAATAAAAAGGAAGTAAAAGAAAGTTAGTACAAGATACTTTCTTATCAAGGCAGCTAAGATGCTCAGTCTCTTCTCATACTGTCGGGGTATGGCTAGTGTTTAAGCCGCTTGGAAACTTCTTTCCTACAGCTCTACCACAGATGTTTTCCAGCTCTTCTGTCAGCCCTTCTTCCTTAGCACAAAACTCGTCTTGGCCAGTACTCTCAGTCATTGCATCAGCTTCATCACACTCGGGCGTCTCCTGACCTCTTTCTTCTTCTTAAAATCTCGCCCTTGCCAGCACCTCACTCAGCACTTCACTAACCACCCCACCAGCGCTGCCTCTCCAGGGCCTTCTCTCCCACTTCTGCCTTTCAAAGGCAAGAGGGATCCTGAGGAAACCATTCCCTTTTTATCAGCAGCGTTTGTCTCTCCTTCTGTTTGCTCCTAGGCAACCTCTTCCAGCCACAAAAATTCAGTCATCCTCTCTACAGAGGGACCTCACAGATTTACCTCCTACTCCAGGCCTCTCTCTCCTTATCCAAACTGGAAATTTCAATCCTCCTCTCTGACAATTCCTTGGAGATACCCAGCTACTAGATTAAGCCCTACACAGGGCCAAACAAACCTCTTATCACCCCTCCCACACACGGCTTTCCCAAGAGGCTCCTCCTCGATTAGCCAGCATCCTGCCAGCTGCCCAGCCTGCAGGCTCATCATGATATTCAACCAGAACTTGTACAATGAAATGTTATAGAAAGAACATGCATAATATACAAAAAATGCAGTCTTTTCCTTCTGATCTGTCAGACAACTGAAAAGCTCATCCGGGCACTCTAGATCTTCCTCCTTTGCTTGGACTTCAACCAACAAAATTTGACTTTGAGATATGTTTCTGAAGGGACATAAGCAATGGCGATCTCCCCTGCATGCCACTTTGTCGTTTTAACCCTTTTTTTGGTATTTAATTCATGTAAAAAACCCCAACATCCTTCTCCATAATTTTAATAACCTTCTCAGCCCATTTTCTCTTGATCATTTTGTTTACACCAGTGTTTAAGAGCCAGCTGCCTACTTCTGATCAGCCAGTGACATTGTCCTTCATCACCAACAGAGCAATCCATCTCACAGAGATGGACCTGACCAATCAATCCATCTCTTTTATACATTTGTCTTTGCATAAGATGAAGTCTATCCTAAAGTTATCTGGATAGGGTTCCAATAATTACAAATAAGACAAATGCAGGAAAAAAATAAAAGCTGCTCACACCCCACCCTTTCCACATTAAATCACTACCAGGATTTTTTTCAGCACCAATAACTCTCATGGCTCTTTTTTTATACCTCCTGCAAGTTTTCAAAAGACTTTTTAAAGATGTGAAAACTAGGACCAATACAGAATTTAAGTATTACTGTCATTAATGCCATGCAAAGAGAAAAAATGTTTCTTTCACAAATCCCATTTGCCCAGGATTAAATTAGCCCTCTCTCCTCTGCCTGCAACAGTGCACTGGCAACTTAGTATCCAGCCTAATCCCTAATACCTTTGCAGAGTCGCAGTCTCCCATGCTATGGATGTCCAGAAACCTTGTCACTGAGAAATCTGACTGCATTCAGCCACAGCCCGCACACCTACCTTTGGTTTTACTCATCAAAAAAAGAAATCACTCTCTGTGACTTCTTACTTCTGGGGGTGAAAGACTTGTAAACAGCATAATAAGCTTTTTTTTTTTTAAGCTCCTGTCTTACAAATGAAACTGCTAAATGGTGTCTGGTTTAGGCTCAGTCCTTCTGAAGCATCTTGATTCCCAGTTTATTTGCGACAGACATCTACTTGTTTATATTTCGCAGTCAGCTGCTGCTCCATTCACCCAGCATGCTTTTGCTGACGTGCTGTAATGGTTTTCCCAACAAGAAAGCTCTATTGTACAGAGCCACAAGCTGACAGGCAGAATTAGGAAACTTGTGTCAGGCTCAGCGCAGGATCAGTGACAGATGCAGAAAGAAAGGCTGTGGGATCTGCTCTATATTTGTGTGACAGCCCATGGTTCATCTGTTTTTTGTGTCAGCCAAGAGTAGCTAGGAGGCACAAATGGCCGTGAAACTCATCTCCCTCCACTTCATCCTGTCAGAACTGACGATGCAGCTCACGGCCCAGCAGCCACAGGGTCCAAGGACGAAAGCTTAAGGACACATAGGAAAGAGGATGAAGTTTGAGAGGTTATAGGCACACAAGGGAATTTCAGCTTTGGATTCTCAACTTTACTTATGGTGGTGACAACGTCTGATTATGCAAAACATGATGCCCTCACCAGTCTCCTTAGCCTTGTCAGGAGGCTGCATTTCATACAGTCCTACGCTGTCACCACTACAGAAAGAGGGAAGAACTGCAGGGCGAAAGATGAGATCCCTCGGCAGCACGGCTCTCGCAGGAGCCAGGGACACAATGCGCTTGTCAAAGGGAGGTTCTGCTGCACAAGTTATTTACGCGCCACAATCAAACTAAAGTCCTGTGATCCCTGGGCCAGGGAGATGAAACTAAGTTATATCTTGAAACACTTAAGCAGAACGTAAACGTATCGTTCAGTGAAAAGAGAAGCACATATGACCTTTGGGTAAAGCTCCTTGCTGCTCAGCACCAGCCTAACTCTGCCATCATTCAAGCCAAGAGGTGAAATCCCCATGGACCCCCCGGGGCAGAGTCGAAAGCTCCCCAGCCACCACAATCCTTCCCCTCTTTCCCTAGGGTTTACATATCCCACATCATATTCTCTTGGCAAGCATTATTCAGGTTACCACAGCCGAACAGTTATTCGTCAGGCTGGTTCATAACGAGATGCTTTTTATCAGATCAGATGTGGGAAGGTCTTTAAAGGCTTATTACACAAAGCAGCTACACGATTTCATGAAGACAGAAAAGCTCAAAGCATAGTGATAAAAGGTATTTTCATAGATCCATTCATACTAATACAAGAGATACTATGTGCTGAAAACAGGGAAATATATTACATTTCTAACATGATAGGCCAGAAGATTTAATTACTAGCTTCGCTTTGAACCTGACAGCTATTACTACTCTAAGTCCTGGATGCACTTGCAAAAGCAGCCTTGTCATTTTAGATTTGTACGAAGAGGTGGTCTTGACTTGGATTTAACTACCAGGTTTACTATAGCATGTGCAGTAGAAAAGCGCACACAATTAAGCCTTCATGAGAAGACAACTCCCACCACACACACACCTGCTCATTAAAAAGCTGGAATGGAAAATGTCTTCCCTATATTTATTTTTCCCTTCAGTGAAGAACAAACAATCAAAACCTACTGTTAACATAATGAAATCAGCATTTCATATTTAACTTACTGGAGAAGGTTTTGTAGTCCTTCCAGATGATCTTCAAATACAGCGAAGTTGACAAAATATTGTATGAATTCCTAAAGAAAGGGAGATGTTGGCATATCACACCACTTTGAGCAGTCTTAATACTGTGTTAGGAAAAAATACTCCCACATGGCTTGCTAGTCTAGTTCAAGTAATTTGACTATGATTTGGATGGAAGTGTCAAGTGAATCATAGAATTGTCTAGGTTGGAAGAGACCCTTGGGATCATCGAGTCCAACCATCTACCCTACTCTACAAAGTTCTCCCCTACACCTTATCCCCCAACACCACATCTAAATGTCTCTTTAAGTGGTATAAAAAGTAGTATAAAAAAAGTCTGAATTTTGGAAAATTTCTATCCATCCCTCAGACATGTATAGAACATAATTTTTTCTTTTTTTAATTCCTCCATCTGCAAATATTTTTTAAAGCTACTGTTCACTTGAAGTACTAGATAAAAATTAAATAGGAGCCTAAGTGCAGGTTCAGCCTGACCTACAATTCCACGCAGATTTAACCTGACCCCATTTTGACAGTCAGTCACAAAGGGACCAGAGAAGTTGCTGCTTATCTCAGGTATTTTGAAACACCCAAAGAATATCACTGGAAAAAATTTAGGGGCTTGTTTTTTTGTTTTTTTTTTTTTTTGGAGGAAGGCAATTTTCATTTTAAGTGGCCCAGATTCACATTTCTACAGTCCTAAGTACCTCCATCCCCCCTTGAAACTTGAGCACCCAAGAGATTGACTGGGTGAAGAGAAATACATGGGGCAGCTCTCTTCAGGCCACAAAACATCCACACATCCTGTAACAAAGGTATAGAAGTTAGCAGAGGTACAACTGCATTTTGTATGGTCTACAGCCAGATGCAGAGACTTGGCAATAGTTTGATTACTGCTTGCGGGTAGCGAGCTACACAGCCAAAACAAAGGCAGAATAGGAGGCAAGAAGAAATTTCTATAATGGCATTATCCCAAAGCATACATTCCCTATATCCCTGGAACTTTGTGGGGGTACTCTCCCTACACCTCTTGGATTAGAGCTGTACCATGACTATCAGTGCTCTTCCCCTGCATCTTGTGTTCTATCAGCACACTTACCAAAGGCACTGTGTCAGTTAAGAAAGGACTATAGTCCTTTGATGGAAAATGGAATGAGACATGCAATTTATCTTCAGTTTTCTGCCTCAAGATTCCCATGTAGCCTCAAAACCAAGTCACCCAGTGAACACCCCAATACACGCACAGAAGAACAGAGGGAGAGAGCATAAAAGAAGAATGAAATGATCCGAGTAAGTATTGTCAGGAAGGAGAACACAGCTCTGTATACAGGGTACACAGTCCCTTCTCTGTGTACACTGTTACTCATTTATGGCACGGCATGCGATGCTGTAATTCATACCACCACAGCAGTCAAAGGCCCCCATTCAGCCTGGTTCATGGCTAACACCAGACAATCTTCCAAGGCGGCTCTGAAATAATTCACATCTTCCCTGTCCTACAGCACTGCTCACTTATTTACAGACACACCAAGTCTTTACACATTAAGAATTCATACACTTTTAAGATGTACCATCGGATGCCTAATCCTCTTGTTCTTTCTGAGACAGATTGCCCTGAAGCCACGCTCTTTGCATTTGCGTGCTTTGCATATGTGGTACTTCCCCAGAATAGATGGCATCTGCCAAAGCATGCTGCATTGAGAGGAAAACCACTATATTTACATTACTCTTTTCTGAGGAACTCATATCTTGTTTTCTTTGACAGTTCCATTATACTACCTAACTGTCAACATCCACAGGGAATGTCAACATTCAAAACCAGCAAGTATTTTTGAAAATAATTTATGCAAAGTAACCCTATTTCAAAATATTCTCATTTCCTTGTTTCTGTGTACTGAATGGCTGCTGAGTAGGAAGAAAAAAATGAAGCTGGAGGAGGTTTTTTGTATTATTATTATGAAAAGTAACTGTTGTTTTAGAGAAATATGAGAACAGTGTATTTAGAAAAAAGTTCTCAGGGAAATCAGGGAATCTCTTCCAATCCTTGCAGACTTTCCATCACTGTAGGTATGTATTAGTTTTAAATGGCAGGAGCCACTTCAATTAAAAAGAAAGTCAATTTGGCACTTAGGCTCCCTAAGCATATAATGATGCAATCACAGAAGATACAGTTATCACAAAGTTTTCTCTAGCTTTTATAAATGCATTAAAACATGATGTGCCTTTATCTGATGTCTGCATTCAAGGTAAGAGGTCCATACCAGATAGGAACCCAGGTCTTTTATTTCTTATTGTCATGTTACAGCATTTACCATTTTTAAGTGCTAGAGTCCTGCATATCTTCACTGAATGGAAATAATTAAAGCTCTGATAAATATCTGAGAGGGATCTCATTGAGGAACCTCTGGATTTTCTCCCACTCAAGCACTGGAATGTTTGGACAGCAGACACAAAAGACTTTGGCTAACGTGAAACACCTAAACTCAGGTCTACAGCTTCTCTAAAGAGCACTTCCCCACACATTTCTTGGAAAACCTCCTGGCTGATGGTCAGATACTAACCTCCTGCAGCATTCCAGGAACTTTCAAGTGCTCAGATACCTACTGTCTTCCCAATCACCACCCCAAATACCTGTCCAGAAGTAGGCCATTCACTTTTAGCTTCAGCTGGTTCTCAGTATGTCCCTTAAGCTGCTCTCTTCCATCAGACAAACACTGACCCCACAGCCTTACTCTGTACGTGCCGATTTTCCCTTTCCCCTCCCAGAGGGCAGGCAAGCAGCCTGCTATGTGAAGGCATTGGCCATTCGAACTTGGCATTTTCACACAGGCCTTGCAGCAATGCACGCAGTTACACAGGGAAAAGATAGGGCTGGTGTTTCTGAAGCAACAAAGTTGTACTATAAGTAAAGTTTGTTTTCTCCATTTGCTTCAGACCCTCTCCCTCCCCCCGCAAAGATTACCAACTTTTTCGCACAATCGGCAAACATTAAAGAAACAATAAAACAAAGTCCATAAAACATTTACCAGAAATCGTTAAACCAGATAATATCTAGACCTTGCCGTAACCTGCCAGATTTCTTCTCTTTCATTTCAGCCTACTTGCCTTGAGTTTCTTTAAGTGTAGAGTTGATTTTATTTTTTTTTTTTTTTTGAGGAGAGCAAGAAGTTCCTCTTTCATATCGAACTCCAGATACTGTGAATTCTTCAAAACCTCCATAACCAGTAGGGCTGGACAATTCCCATGTCACCCTTGTTAAGGGAATCATATGAAAGCTCCCTTAGCACTGACAAGACAAATGGATTTTCATATTAGTTGAGGTGACTTTGATAGGATATCCTGATGTGCACATCCAAATATTGTTTTACCCTGGCACTCTCCAAGTTGTAATTTTAATAACACTCTGGACAGAATAGCACAAAAATTGTTTTGTTGGTTGGTTTGGGTGTCATTGTCCCCCCACCCCCAAAATAGCACCATCTTCACCCTTCTTCTACAGTTCAAGACCAGAATTGGTTGATACCACAGCATGAAATACAGTTATTTCAATTAAAAGAATGCTTCAGCCTCAAGGGGCAAGAAATGAAGCTGTATGAGAAAAGATACCAAGGTGAGAGGAAAAAGCAGAGATCCTCAGTGACCCTGCTGCCCTTCCAACAATCCCTCCCAAAGCTGCCGCTAGCAGCAGTGTTGCCTGCCAGAAAAAACAGTACATCGCTATTATTAGCACAATGAGGGGACGTGATGGTTTGACTCTTCCTTAGACTGGCAGCTATGTTGAATCATCCCATCCAAAAGCAACGATTCCCATTAATGAAAGGAACAAGGACAGGCCTGCGTTGGTCTGTAGATCAGTACGCTATAATCGTGCAAGAGAGGAAAAACAAAACCAAACCAACGAAACCCCCCAAAAAACCCATGCAGACCTTTCAGACAAGAGAAAACAAAACAGTGATCTTCCCAAGAAAGAGCAGACCCTGAAAACACATTTACCTGTAACTATAATAAAGCTTCATAGCAGTAGTCTAAACTGAAAGGCAGGGAACACAACACTATGTTTCATTCAAATATGTGAACTTCAGCTGTTTAAGGAGCTAATGGAAATGTGAAGTGACTGATGAAAATATTTAGCACTAACTGACAGTTTGCTAAAAAGACTATCACACTCTTTGGATTTATGAGTCGTCTAAGGATTTGTCATAACTTGATTTTAAGCTAAATATCTAACGTGAACTGAAGCTAGAACTACATTGCTGTTTCCTCTGAAGTGAGATTTTCCAAAGGCAATATCAACCTGGAACAAAAGATGAGAGAGAAGTGGGTTATCACCCTACTAATGTCTCCTTACAGATGCAAAGGGAACAGTAAAACAAGCAAGAACTATACATTTTACCCTCAATATCAGTCACTGCTAAAATATTTGAGAATGCATTTTCAGACACAAATCCATGCAAACTGCGTAGCCGATGCTGCTGCTCCAGTGGGACACCAGAGCACGGAAGAAAGGAGATGGGAGGTTATTGTTCTGAACACCACCACGGCTGATGCCCAGTGATGGTAGCAATTTGATGCGAGCCAAGCTCTGGCAGCATTTGTTCAGGCAAGCGGCAGAGGTAAGGAATGGCAGCAGTGAGAAGGATGAGCTCACACTGTGGAGAACGGCTTCCCTCGGAGCCACACGGACCCAAAGTACAGGGCACAACCAGACAGACATACTGGAGCCAACAACAGCATGGACAGGCGCCAGGGTCAGCAGCACCGTGCAGTGCAAGCCTCGCACAGCACAAATGCTCCCAGCATAACATCTCCCAAGGCCAGGGACTGCCGTGTCACAAAATAAAGAAAAACAAACTAGCTTGGAGCCCCGGGATAAACTGGCACCCTGCAGGTGAGTATGAATGGATACATGTGGGTCGGGGCAATCCCAAGCACAAATACAGGCTCTGTGGGGAATGGCTGGAGAGCAGCCCTGAGGAGAAGGACCTGGGTGTGCTGATTGACCAGAAGCTCAGCATGAGCCAGCAATGTGCAATCACAGCCCAGAAGGCCAACTGTATCCTGGGCTGCATCAAAAGAAGTGTGGCCAGCAGGTCAAGGGAGGGGATCCTGCCCCTCTACTCCACTCTCATGAGACCCCACCTGGAGTACTGCGTCCAGCTCTGGAGTCCTCAACATAAGAAAGACATGGACCTGCTGGAGCGTGTCCAGAGGAGAGCCACAAGGATGATCCAAGGGCTGAAAT
>NW_009660184.1:163382-170456 GCF_000708025.1 Charadrius vociferus | reverse complement strand
TCCCTGGAGGTGTTCAAGGCCAGGCTGGACGTGGCCTTGGGCAACCTGGTCTAGTCGGAGGTGTCCCTGTCCATGGCAGGGAGGTTGGAACTCAATGATCTTCCAGGTCCTTTCCAACCTAAACCATTCTATGATTCTATGAAATGCCATGGACACATAGGCTTTTACCTGTTTACCATCAGAGCTGCAGATGAGATAATACACACCGCATACTTAGGAAGTGGTTGGTGTCAACACATGTAGCAACTACAAAGTTCACCACCATGCTGTGCTTAACAGCCTTTACAGATTTAACCTCTTGGTGATTAATAGGAAGAGTTGCCTAGTCTATTTTACCGGTGGCTTACCTGAGGCACAAAGGCTATGACCTCAGCTTGGTCTTTGGTCCAAGCCAGAACCCAGCAGACTCCTGACCTGCCTGCCCCATGCACACGTGGCAAGGTTGCCAGTGTCGCTTTGATCCATCAGGAGCCCCCCTGCATCCTCCCAGGCAGCCCCTGAAGCACACGCACTGTGTTCTGCCTGCACAGCTGGCAAGTCTGGTCCTGAGGATCAGCTGAGACCAAACCTCAAGATGTAACGAGCACCAGCAGCTCCTCTGAGCTGGCACATGCAGCAGTGAACTTGGTTGCCCTACCTCTCCCATCCTTCCAGCTGCAGCTGGTGAAGCCCAGTGGATGCCATCACTTCGTCTCTGCTAGAAAGCTACACACGCATACATGAGGAAACAATGACTGACACAAGCATAACCCAGTAATTTAAAGTAGAGAGAAGTGTCATCTGCAAACCTTTCAAAAACCTAAGATGTCAACAAATATCAGAAGTTCAAAGAGCACCAGGAAAAAAAATGGAAGGCTTTAAAGTTATGTTGTTTTTTGTTTTTAAACTAAATATAGACTGCCTCTCCACAAATCTAACATTTTACACTTGCCCTCAACATGCACATTTGGTCAGCAGCTTTTCTACAAAGGTAAGAAAGGATGGTACACACCAAAGGTAAGAGTAATGCATAATTAATCTAAAGAAAGTAGGTGTAGGTGTTTTCTCTTCTAGGCTCCAAACGCATGACAAGAAATACATTATACATGAAGAAAGATGGTGGTACAACATTAATCAAATCAGCATGAAGAAACAAACAGAAGACCGTAAGCTGTATTCAGTGGGTATCAGTGTGCAAAAGTGATCAGCTAATTGAAAGAGTCACATAGGGTATGCTTATGCAAAACCAAGACAGAGAAGGAATACAGAAGTAAGATAGGACACAAACTGATGCAGTTCAATCAAGTAACATGCTCCATTCAGGGAACAATCTTTATACAAGACAACCACAAGAATCCTGAAAGTTTCTGGGTCTCTAAAGAATTGCTGTGACAGCCAAAATTAATAAAAGAAAGAAGAGAGTTAAAATAATTATTTTAACATAAGGGAATTAATATAAGCAGCCCATTATTACATTATAACACCGTTATTCATATATTATAATGTTTAAAAAACCAAAAAGCTTTTTCTGCACTTTCTGCAGTATTATAAAGCTATTTGGGGATAAAGACTAAACACTTGTTCTTCCTCCATATTCAAAATGGTTACAAAAATATCCAAAGAGGAAGTAACAGTCTAATTTGAGATAAGGTGAAAAAAATAGGAGCACAATACAAGTTGATTCGCAAGCAACTGAGCCAGTAAAATCCAGTTTCCTAGGAAAGCGTGTCAAAGTGGTAGGAAGAGTTCAGACCGCGATCTTTCCATCTGCCTAGGCTGCCTACTGCCAGAAAACTTGTAGGTTTATTGGAGATAAGCTTCCACCCCTCTCAGAAATGCAACTGGAATTGGTCAAAAGGTTTAAGAGTTATTAAGAGCTAGAGCAAGAGACAGACATTTACAGAGAGAGTTGCACGTAATCTCAATTTTCTCAGAAAACCAGACTAAAAATACATATACACTGACTGCAGCTTGGTCTTGAATTTGCAGCCACTGTTACAAGATTGCACTGGAGATATAAGCCTGACCACACAGGTCACAGAGCATCGCTCTCAGTCCGTCCAGACAGATGTCTTTCTTAATGCAGGTATACAGAAATGAAGGGAAAACTGTTTCCTTAAGTAGCAATAGAAGGAAAACCAGAGTTAAGTAACATTCACTCTCCTCCTAAAAGGACAAACATTATCTAAAGCATCAAGCCCAGAAAAATACAACTGCCTTAAGCAATACGGCTTGACCCCTCCTGTCACCCACAGGAGGAGGCATTTAGACACGAAGAAGGTTCTGCAGACCCACGCCACCACAGCTACCCTGCCTGGTCACTGTGGGTGGGCAGCCCGGCCTGCAAACGGGGTGCCCACCCCATTTCCTCCTTGGAGGGCCTGATGTCAGGTAACGCCCCTGAGTACCTGGCAGCAGCTGGGCATTTCCCAAAACTCCTTCAAGCAAGAGCATCTGGCTGGACTGCAGGAGCAGGGCCACAGCAGATCCACCATCCCAAATTACTCCAGGCATCACACTGCACGTGTAGCTTCAGCAATCATCTAGCAGGATCATCTATGGCAATAACAGAAAGACTAATCTGCCAGAAAGATCCTTTTAAATACCAGAAAAAGAAATAACTCCAGGTTCCTCATCACTGGAAGTGTTCAGTGAAGTGCCCACAAATACAGGCTGCCCAGAGAAAAGATTAAAAGCAGCCCTGAGGAGAAGGACTTGGGGGCGTTGGTGGATGAGAAGCTCAGTGTGCCCTGGCAACGTGCATTCACAGCCCAGAAAGCCAAATGCATCCTGGGCTGCATCAAAAGAAGCGTGGCCAGAAGGCTGAGGGAGGCAATTCTGCCTCTCTGCTCTGCTTAGACCCCACTTGAAGTCCTGTGTCCAGCTCTGGGGCCCCCACCATAAGAAGGACATGGACCTGCTGGAGCGGGTCCAGAGGAGTGCCACAAAGATGATCAGAGGGCTGGAGCACCTCTCCTATGAAGGCAGGCAAAGAGAGTTGGGGTTGTTCAGCCTGGAGAAGAGAAGGCTCTGGAGACACCTTATAGCAGCCTTCCGGTACTTAAAGAGGGCCTACAGGAAAGCTGGAGAGCGACTCTTCATCAGAGAATGTAGCAATAGCATGAGGGGTAATGGTTTTAAATTGAAAGAGGGAAGACTTAGATTAGGTGTTAGGAAGAAATTCTTTACTGTGAGGATGGCGAGACACTGAAACAGGTTGCCCAGGGGAGTTGTGGATGCTCCATCCCTGGAAGCGTTCAAGGCCAGGTTGGATGGGGCTTTGAGCGAACTGATCTAGTGAAAGATGTCCTTGGCCCATGGCAGGGGGGTTGCAACAGATGATCTTTAAGGTTCCTTCCAACCCAAACCATTCTGTGATTCTATGATCAGTGATAACCTGGCTTCCTCGCCACTTCTGCTACCCCACCAGGAACAGGCTGTACAGGTCTGCCACAGTTTGTGCATACCAACTACCTGCAACAGGAGGCAGCTACTCCAAGTCTGCATTGCTTGGCAAAATGAAAGCTTCGTTATCAGCATACTAAAATCCGGAAAGGATGTATCTCAAGGGCAATGTGACGAGAAAGGCACCAGAAGTCATAATAACTAGTGCTTCAGGAAAGCCAGTGTGGGTGGGACAGTATTCAGCCGCTCTTGACAATTCTGCCAGATCTGGCTCCTACCACACATCGTTTAGAAAAATTCAAGACTAGATTCTAGATATATAGGCACAACATTATATTATATATAAAATATTATACGTAACATATTTTATATACACACAACCACATATAAGAGGAGATTAATGTCTGTGAGATAAAGAAATCCACACCTGGTTCCCTCTATGGATCCTCACCAGCAATAAAACATGAAGCAGACCATCCAGTAAACTGCAATAGCAGAAATAGTAAGCATAGGAAGAAGGTGATCACATAACAGATTATGGTAGGCAAATAATGGATTGTTGTGTTAATATATTTTCCTAAATTAATCTTCATATTCCTCACTAGCTAAATATAAGAGTCCTCCACAAGGGCTGGATGCGTACAACAGTTGTCAGGTATTATCCAATTCTTACGCTGCAGATGACCTATTTACTAGAGGCTGAAGCTGGGATGAAGACAGGTCAGCTGAAACTGCCTCCAACAACCACAGTGATAGCTTTCACAGATTGCCCAAGTTCACAGTGGAGTATTATCATAACAGAAAATAACCCCAATACTCCAGAGGCAGAACAATCAGTAAAATTTCCAAGTGAAAGTCAAGATTAAATATGAAGACTCCAAAAATTTGGAATGGCTGCTCACAAGCAAAGCTGTGATCAATGCAAACAAAGTTGTGCACTTGTATATAGTGAAAAAAAACTATGCCTGAACCTGCCAAATCAGAATCTATTATTTTCCAGACAACCTGCTCCCAGATACTGCAGATGATCCTTTGCATATTATATGGTAGAAAAAAAGATTATATTAAGTAAGATTTAGTCCATTTCTTCAGTCGTAAGCCCTTTCCATTCAATACAAACAGGACACAGTTGTATTATACTATCATAGCGGTACTTGGAGGATAACAGCAAAATACTTTAATACAAGAAGCTACCACTCACTTGATATTCTTTGAATGAAAAGATGGAAATGATCCTGCATTGTCTTGCCAAAACTAGAACCATCTGATGAGAATCTTTTTCCTCACAGTAGTTAAGACTACCAGACACACTGGTTCACTTTCTCTGTTCCTCCTTTTCTTCAGCCTTTTTGAGGAAGGACACTTATGGTGTCACCGCCACAAATGGCACCATCAGCAAACAATCAAGCTATTTGAAAACCCATTTTCTACGAGCGCTGCGGAGCACTGCCAGCTCCAGTATTCACTGGCTGCATATGCAGAAAAGCTGTAAGCATTTCTGATCTGATTATGAAATAGAAAAATCATTCCCATTACTTTGCAGCATGCAACCAGAGGAGCAAGAGTATTTTCAACAGCTCCTCCTAGCCATCAGGAGTGAAAAATAGAAATTACCATTATGATCTTTTTGTCTGATCTCCTTCAAAAGGTCAGAGAAAGATGAACATTATGAGCTCCTTTTTGTAAAGCAGAATAGAAAAGGATCCTGCCTTATAAAAAGAACAGCTGACCACAGCTTAAGTTAGACACAGCAAAACTGCTAAACCATTTGAACCGAGTGGTGGGTTGATTTGTAATTGTTTTCCATTTCCTTGTTGTAACTCAAGATACAACAAGAATACAGTTAAAAAGCAAATCTCCTAATCAAACCATAAACTATTAACTCAACGGCCTAACTATTACTACTACTCCACAGGAAACTGAGAAATATGACGGGTACCGATTCCCGTGCTACATCAGGTCTCTAGGAGAGAAAGGGTCTACATGCGCAGATCAAGCTGCGGGATGATCAGAGTTGTTCTTTTTCCCTGAATCAGCACTGGGAGGGCAAACAACGGTTTTCTGCCAGCCTATGAGAGCATTCTTGTAAATACAGCAGATACACTGAAGCCATTCATACCCCAGTATGGCACCGGAGCCAAAACTCATGGTTAAGACAGCAGCCTTGTCCTTTAGCTTAACTGAAAGGAAAGTTGTCAGAAGTTATTAAAAAAAAAAAAAAGCAAACCACACACCACAGAAAGTGTGACAAATATTTGGAATATAGTACTGGAAAAAACATTAGAAACAAAAGCAGTTAAGCAAATACGTAGTCTTTTTTTTTTTCCAAAAAATTATTGCCTTGAAATACTGAAATATGAAAAATCCAAACTATAAATAACTCATAATACTAGACTGTGCTTCAAGGGCAAAAATCTACAATAACTATTTGTAGATGATAAACACATGATTCGATCTAGCAGCTCCCAGAATAGGAATCAGGGCAATTTAGAAGTCCAAGGGGGTGCTGGAAATCAACCCTTTGTTTTACCTAAAAGGTGTCTCATCCAAAGTAGTTATATCAGATTGAAATATGAGCAGAGTGACGGATGTTTCAATCACAGATGGTTTCTCCCCCTCACGAACAATATACAGATTGCACAAGAGGATAATGAAACATGATGGCCAAGGAAAGGAGGGGTAAAGGAACAAAGCTTCTTCATGAAAAAAAAATCCTGTATTTTTCAAGTAGTACCTAAGCAAAAGCTTTTCTCCCCTCACTCTTTTCTCATTTGATCTTGCTTCTGTTGGGTAGTTAACAAACCAAGTCAGACAGGAATGGTCACTCAAATTCTCCCACACTGTAAAGTCCCACCTAAGTACAAACAAAGCAGTTTCTTTAAAGGCACGGATCTGCCCCTCAGCACACCACATCCCCATGCACCCTTCTCCCCCACCCCTTCACCACATCTCGCGTCTTGAAGAGAAGCACAGGGAAGCAGACAGAAAGGCCAGCAACCAGGAGTTTAAACTACTGATGTAATCACTCCAGTAGCCCTCTGCCCAAGAACACTGTAACTTCAGCTGTAGCCACTCCTGGGTCAGCACTGATAAGCTAACGTGAAATGAAGCAATCCAGTTCACAATGTAAACAGTTGTTTGGCTACAGGGAAACAATATAAACAAACAGATCTATTTATAAGTCATCATTCATGCTTGTCGTAGAACACAGAATAATATGTTCCAGGACAGAAATTACAGTATTTCCAAGAACACAGTGGAAATTCAAACAGCTTCTATCTTCTTCCACCAACCTGTCCCATTGACGCTGCCTGTTCCAGTTCTTTGGAAGCTATAAAACTAGTGATACAGGACCTGATTTTTCAGGGATAAGATACCCTTGATTTAAAAACGACACTAGGGACCCAGGCAGTGGGGGGGCCAATCTCATTATCATACATATGGTTTCTTCCAATATCTCAAAAAAATCGATGGTAGCATCTCTTAAGAGCAGTGAGGGAAGAAAAGAAATACAAGCCCGAAAAAAACCCCAAAGTCTTCCTCCTACTTTTCCACCCAAACAAGCCAATTTCTCCCCCAAACTCCACGCTTCGCTTGCGCCCGAGCATACCGACGGCGGCTGTCGATCCATACACTCCTTTATTTATTATTTTTTACCACCCCACAACCCCCCACTCCCTCCCTATCCCC
>NW_009660184.1:158714-162203 GCF_000708025.1 Charadrius vociferus | reverse complement strand
AGCGGGCGTGAGCGGTGAGCGGGAGGTGTCGGGAGGATGTAGCGAAAGGCAGCCCGAGTCCATGCCCGGAGCGCTGCCAGGGGTGACGGGACGCGGCAGCCCCGGGGGATACCTCGGGGAGGCCGCGGAGGTCCGGGAGGCACAGAGCATCCCGCCGCAGCTGGGCTCCTGGGCACCTCCGCTCCACGGGAATGTGCGGGAAAAAAAAACTGGGAAAGGCCGGTGGGGAGGGGGTGGAGGGGTGTGGAAAAATGCGAAGCCTCCCACCCCCACCCGCACAACCAGTTACTGTGGAAAGCTCCATTTCAGGTTGTCTCATACAAGAGTTCATGCTGCAGCGTGCAGATGAGCGGATGAGCTTGAGAAGCCGCTTGTCTTCACTCTTCTAAATTTTCTCTTACCATAACACAAGACAATGTGTTGTGGGTTTTTCTTCTCCTCGGATATTTATGGATGGTTGTGTCTTTCATAATGTCTGTCATCTGAACAACACAAGGTATTTTTAACGGTCTTCTCCCAACACAGGCCAGTCCACTCAAGCGTGGAACAAATGCTTTTCATCACAAGGAGAATCACCGCTATTGTTCTCCCTTTCGGCCTAGATGCTGCCCTTGGCACAGCGCAGGCAGCCCCCTGCGCTAAATACAGACCGCATCCAGAATTACAGATCTCTTGTGAATGCAGTCACACATTCTGCTAGTATGGTTCTGGGTTATATTTTAAAAAAAACCCCAAAATTACAGACAAACTTAAGAAAATAGAAACATTTATTGAAATGTGCAACATACTCATGTGAAACATTTAGCACTAATTATGTGACAATATAATTTAAAAATTCATCATCTGTAACATTCAAATATATCAAGCATCCTTCAAGCTGAAAAAGGGAGCATCCTAAAATGCATCTTAAATGACAGTTTGATTTGTTACCCAAGGTATGTACACGATGATTTTAACTGAAGTAACTCAGACTCCTAAACGCCCATTCTCTACAAATTTTACAAATATGTACAGCTGCATAATACTGGTAAACTACAGTGTAAGTTCCTTTGCAATTCAGCACCTCTAGCAAGTGCTTAGCTGCAGTACTCTGAGATTACACATGAAAATACAATTAGGCATATCTGTGTTTACAGGACTTACATTTAAATCCTGACTCTTCAGTGCCACAAAGTGCATGTAATCTCTAAGCCAGGGAGTAGCCCTATTGAATTCAGCGTTATTTTCCTAGTCCCATTCTGAAAGTCAGGCCCAACTGTAGAATGAAAGCCTGAAGTCCGTTTTCGGTCCAATGTGAACTGTGTTTATAGTTTAAAAAATAATAAATTAGGTTAATCAAGCCGTAGCAAAAAAAAATTTAGAGATTTTACACAAAAAGGAATTTTGCATATAAAAATACCAATAGCTATTCTTTAACTTCTGTCAAACTGTGTTATGTCAGATTCTTTATTTCCAGTGTACACAACTGGCATTTCCTTTGGAAAAGAGTATAACACAGAGCAAAAACTTTCTCTTGATTATGCCTGGTAGCAAGAGGCGATGTAAAATCCTTAAGATTTTAAGAAGATAAGAACTTAGAACCTTCTGATAAAAGACATCTTCAATGTCTTTACATTATTTACTGGATTTTCACATTGTCAGCTCCAGTTTGTTTATCCTGCAGCTTCCTCCATCAGCACAGAGGATCCCTTGCTGCAAAAGAACAGCCATTTACAGCGGAAAATGCGAAGCAAAGAATAGCAGGATTTCTGGATCTGAATGGGAGTTTGTGCACCTCACATCTGCGTGCCGTGGCACAGCTGGCATTTCCCGCAGAAGCGGTGAGCTGGTAGATTTGTGGTACATTGATGCACTAAATCTTTCCCCATGCCAGGACCGGGCCAGCAGCAAAGGAAAAATGCCTCTTTTCTATCATACAGCATAGATGCTGAGGAAGAGGATATGTTTAACATCTGAGCGATGGGAATGCAGAGGAAGTCAAACCCCACAGTTACATAAATTTGCGCTGCCCATAGTTGCTACTCAGGCAGAACTCCAACTAAGGTCAGCGAAACAGATGCCAAAAGACTGTGGGGTTAATGTGTGTGGGCCACATTTTAAATGTCACTTAGTATTAATACAAGAAAAACAAAAATACTGAAATGTAAGTGTCTACGAAGTGTTGTGATTGCAAAATGCAAAATACAAAGAGACGAAAGAGCACCACTGAGACACTGTATTTACAGTTAGGATAGTAAAAATAGCAACTGAAGGAATTATAACGGAAACATTTTCACAGTGTATTCAGAGCTGCACCTTCCTTTATTCAGAAGTAGCAGCTCCTACTTAGGTGCTTTCGAAGCTTCATTAGGTGAATGCAAAATATTGCTCTTGAAAAACTCTTTTAAAAAAAAATCAACTAGCATTACCAGAAAAGGGAAAGAAGGTGTCATTTTCTCTACGTGGTACATTTAATGCATGCTGTCTCCCAGCTGCTGCAAATATTTAAACGTGTGAGACAGTGCGAGCACTGAGCTCAATGGACAGTAAGAATGAGCAGTGCCAGCTCACTTCTGCTTTGTGCAATGCTTATCCCCGTGCCCTCCACACAGAGCTGTGGGGCGGATGGGACTAGTTAAATTTGGAAAACTGTAATTACAAAGCCGTAAAAAATGCCAGAAAACCAAGAACAAGGGCAGCATATTAGATTACTGGTTTTGCAGGGGGGTTTGGCCTTTCTGTATTTTATGTTGATGCTGCCAGCTCTTAAAGTCAAAGACAGATATCACAAAACCCGACTAGTTTCACGTAATACCTGCATGTTTGCAGTCAGCAAGTAAGAATGATTACTGAGCCAAGCAACCTTTAAAACAAGGATACATGGTATACGAACTTATGAAAATTAAAAAAAAAAATCACAAAAATAAAAAGCATGCAAATAACACAACTAGCGTGCAACAGAAGTTACGTATTAGATCTGCTACATAGTATTAATTGATTTCAGAAGGAATCTTCATCATAACTGTATGTATGGGGAGAGAAAAAATGTTTAAAATATTAAATCAGTATTTACAGAGAGAATTAAAATGGAGAAAGTTATGACTAAAATGCAAACATTGTTTTCACTGCAGATATTTGTTAAAACTAAGGTCATTGCCAATGTGAAATAAGAAGTTGTTTGTCATTGGGTAAAATCCACTTTCATGTTTTAGGACAAATATAATATTTTTTCATGACTAAAAATAGGTTTTCACAGAAAATTACACCCCCCAATATTTTTGCAAATATCATGTGTGTATATGGAGGAGAGGGAGAAGAACAACAGACGCTTTTACAGTTAAGTCTCATAGAATGAAAATTGCCAATTTTTTTTATCTTGATTTCCTTTCAAATATATTATTACAGACAATGATTCTTAGATTCTGACAGTCAATTACCCCTGAAAAAGGCAGGGGCTGCATCCAGAGGGCTGCCAGCGGCCCCTCTTGTGACCGAGTGAGGAACTGCAAT
>NW_009660184.1:152252-158696 GCF_000708025.1 Charadrius vociferus | reverse complement strand
AGGCAGAATACATTCCCTGATAAGAGTTTCTACTTATCCATCATTACAGCTGTTTATAAGGAATTAGAGATCGGGGTGGGTTTTGGTTTGTTTTCTGCCATGCACACTTATGTATTATCTTAAAACTGTTTCCTGGGTGACATTATATTAACAGTTTGCCCTTGAGCCTTTCCTATAATAGATGAGAAAGTCGATTTCAGAGACCTATATATATGAAAGCTCTGAAGGTGTTCGGTAATGTTCAGCCAAACAATAGATAAGAGCATAATCTACATTCTAAAAACATTTAACACATTCAAATACAGAGTTATACCGAACATGAATCTGTATGACATACCAAGTGTAGTTAAAAGCATTGGATACATAGATACATATAGAAACGTGCATATATGCACACCCATTTTCTTTACATAATGCACCTGCCCTACCCCAGTATATTGAGTTACCAGTCCAGTTTCATGTCTGCTTTGCTCCACACATACTTTCCTCCTCTTTTTAGGAACATGTTCTCATCAAATCCACTGAATTTTATAGCTGCTTCTACGCCAACATCTAGGATAGACTTGGAAGGCTCTTTCCGTCCTTTTCTACAGTTTAGAAAACGCATCTGGAACATCAATAGGTAAGATGTTAGAAAATCAATTTGTAAAAGCTTAATTTTTCTACAGAATTAAACAAGTTGCACGGCAATCCCATAAAAGCCTATGTAAGTGCCTGTACAGTTTCCCTGTCGTCCTTAGAAGACTCAGAAGCTCGTGGTTGGACACACTGACACAACTTAGCAGGAAGAAAGCTATACCATAATTCCTGAAGATTAAATGTTTGCCCTTCAGTTACATGTAAACTAAGTAGGCTCTTTGAAACTTAACTTTCAGGACAAGCTCTGTATTTTTAAATTAAAGAAAAACAACAAAGACATCCTGCAAAGATGCATATCTACACTTTAAGATTTATGATGCAACGATCATGCATGCAACCTGATGGCAACTCCTCCTCAGGTCATACTTAAACTGAAGTTCCCAATATGTTTGATGGGAAAAATTACATTTATTCCTTGTACTACATGGTAAAACTATTTTATAGAACACACAGTAAATAGAATTGGTTATCACTGTTGTATACCTACATATATTAGTATACAAATACCAAGTATCAAAGAAAGACTTACGTATTCATCCAGAATGAGGTATGAATCCCTCATCTGTAATACATTAAAAGAAAAAAATAAATTAATATCCAAACAAAAATTCCATTCTTGTGAAAAATCAAGGACAAAACAAACTATTCATTCAAAGCCTGATCCAAATCTTTGGAATAAGGTAGTGTCTTACCACTATTTCAGTGAGCTTGGATCAAATTTGTAAAAATAAACTACAGGATTACTAGCATGACTTAATGCATAAATAAACCAGTAATTCTTGGAATATGACAACTCAAGTGTCTAATTGAAATATGGGTGCCCAACTGGATAAAGGGGCTTTAAATAATATCCACATTTTCTATTAACTTCTACACCAGCAGAACTTATACTGTTTTGCATACTGGAATCATAGATCATAGAATGGTTTAGGTTAGAAAGGACCTTGAAGATCATCGAGTTCCAACCTCCCTGCCATGGGCAGGGACACCTTCCACTAGACCAGGTTGCCCAAGGCCACGTCCAGCCTGGCCTTGAACACCTCCAGGGATGGGGCCTCAACAACCTCTCTGGGCAACCTGTTCCAGTGCCTCACCACCCTTAATGGTCATGTCATTTTCCAAACAAACAACATGACCATTTAAGATGCAGACAAAGGTATTCTTTCAGCTCAAAGGTAATCTCCCAGCTCAAAAAGCTCTCAGGCCTGCACCAAGAAGTAGGCCAACAGCTGAAATAAGATATGTTTTCTCAGCTAACTGGGCATCTCCTACATGATCCTCCTTAAAATTCTCTGGGTAGCTGGTACTTGCTGCTGTGTAGAATGGGAAATGGGTTTCAATTTGGTATCAATTTGGTATCCATCTTTCACACAGGTTTAACAGAAATCAGAAACAGTCTTCTAGAACCAAACATACTGCGGGAAGTCTACTCTTTTTTTTGTAGGACTTCTTACATGGAAAAAAAAAGTAGAAACAGTTATGGGTTCTCATCTAAACACCTTCTCTGATGAGTGCTCTCTCCCACAAAATGCTTTAAACACTAGACTGCGCTTCTGGGTCTTCATAGTAGAGGCAACCAGTCTGCTCACTTGAGCTCTCTATACATTAAAAAATAAACGGTAAATGGAGAGTATTAATCTGTGGAGAGGAAATGGAGGGTAAGATGGGAGATTTAAGGAATTCCTGAACTTGATTCAACTTAGTATCTCCTCACTGAATTCATAAAATCTCTTAACAGTGAGTCTTCTAACTCTCCTCATGCCATGTACAGGGCCTGTAAGCATCTTACAAAAGATCCTGATCTCCACCCTTAGGCACTTTACGGCAGCTAACATAAGCTGGGTGGCAGCTCATCAAGTTACCTGCTGGGCTTTGCGGTAGCACAAGGAGTCTTCTTGTAAATAAAGAGCCTGAATGTGCAGTCTAAAGGAGTTCAGATAGACAATGTTAAAAATGCAATTTTATCATGGGAGGGAGTACCTAGTAGGATGTGTCAGGCAAAAATACTAGTTCTTGTTCCTCAATACCCAATATAATGCTGACTGGGATGATATCTTACTTCATGTAGGTCAATGACACTGCCATAGTGTAACACCATGGTGACTCTCTATTAGGAAACTATACTTACAGTATAAAGTGTGCCTACACTAATATTCAACCTTATCAGGGTCTCGTGCCCTGGTAGGGAAGAGCTATTAAATTCTAAAGGGCTTAATTATTGTTTAGGGTTCACCACTCAGCTGTGGAAAACTCAGTTTCTCCAGTTTCTGTGCTGATACTTTATACATCCATCTCACTAAGCAGAGGCTCAAGTGACACTGAGAAGACTCCCCTCACTTTCCACGGGATAGGGATCAACAAATTTTTACTCTTCTGTTAAAAACTTTGTGCTCAATAAAAAGCCTTAAAGAAAATTAAAAACCTTGGCTTCCACCATAACAAAACCAGTTGCTGACAAAGTTGCTCTGTACCTCTTCTAAGCCAGTACTAATAAGGAAAGTGTTAATTGCCATGAAAGCTTCTAGTTCTTTTTCCACCTTTCCAACTTTATTTCAAAATAAAGTTACAAAAGGACAGTTTTAATTTTACCTTCTGATTAGATTCTGGTACCAAGCAGGCAACATCTTTGTGGCGATCCAGGAATTGTTCGAAGTCTTCATCGCTGATAACAAATTTCTCTGCTTCTCTCAGGGCATCCTCACCAGTGTTCTCCCCTTCAATGAGCAGACACTGGAATACCTGAAGACAAAAGACACCTGATTAAGATTACATGTTTTCACTTGCCTTGAGTATAAGACACTGTCACCATGACAAAAACCTTCAGTTGTCTCAGTAGCAGTCTTTAATTTTTCTGTCAGTGGAGCCACGCTGACACAAATTGTGATAAGTGAATATTATGTGAAGGGCACCATACAGATTTATTTTTAGCAAATTAACATTACATAGCTCTAAATGTAATTATGCAGTCATGGTTCCTGACCAGGTTTCCACAGAAACCTTAACTGCTCTGGTCTTAATAAGGGCACAGATAATAAAAGCTCAAACTAACTTTTGATTTAACTTCAAATAGTATGGCTGTATTATAAATGCTAGTCAATAACGTGTACAATGCAGACTATCAAGTCAATCTGTATTTTTGAAGATTTTAACCTGATTTGTGACTGTAAGTTTAACTAGTTTCAGATCACAGAATCACAGAATGGTGAGGGTTGGAAGGGACCTCTGGAGATCATGTAGTCCAACCCCCGCGCCAGAGCAGGGTCACCTACACAGGACGGCATCCAGGCGGGTTTTGAATGTCTCCAGAGTGGGAGACTCCACAACCTCTCTGGGCAGCCTGTGCCAGTGCTCCACTACCCTCAAAGTAAAGAAGTTCCTCCTCATGTTAAGATGGAACTTCCTATGTTCAAGCTTGTGCCCGTTACCCCTCGTCCTATCACTGGGCACCACTGAAAAAAGACCGTTCCCATCCCCCTGGCATCCTCCCTTTAAGTATTTATAAGCATTAATAAGATTCTCCCTCAGTCGTCTTTTCTCTAGACTAAAGAGACCCAAGTCCCTCAGCCTTTCCTCATATGAGAGATGTTCCAATCCCGTAATCATCAGATGGTCACAGAAAAGATAGAGAAGACTCTTCAGAAACAAAACACAATATTGTGTCTACTTAACAGCCTCCTTCTAATGGCCAAGTCCTCAATTACATTCAGACTTTGGGGGAAAAATGTTGCCCTTGCCATCAACATGCTCTGTAACCCCAGTAAGAAAGTAGGCCAGGAAGCTTGATAAAATATTAAAATGTATGTCATATTTTCCTTACACTCCTTTGGTAGGACGAAGATTTTACGGTCTTTTTTTTTTTTTTTTTCTGGGAAATCATGCACATACAACAATTTCCACGAAGCAAATAATGAGAAATTAAATTGCCTAGGGGAGTTGTGGAAGCCCCATCCCTGGAAGTGTTCAAGGCCAGGCTGGATGGGGCTTTGAGCAACCTGGTCTAGTGGGAGATGTCCCTATCCATGGCAGAGGGTTTGAAAGTAGATGATATTTCAAGTCCCTTCCAACCTAAACCATTCTGTGATTCTATGACTCTATGAAATTATTTCACAAGTTCTCCCATATTTATGTCACATTATCTCTAACCTTTTTCAAACTGATAACATAATGTATTTAATACACTTCCAGTAGAAAATACCATATATTCACACTAACCACTAATGCTCTGTAACAGAACATTAATGTCTAATGTACACTTAGATATTGCTGATGTATTAACCCTAATGTATCATCGTACACTAACTTTTCCTTATTTTCTTGACCCCATGACACATTTTCAAATGTTAAAGACCTTCTATCTTACTTTTAATACCATAAAGAAAAAAGATCTGTGTATGATGAAGTATTTATCATGTAGCACTGACAAGTGGTCCACTAACACTAGCCCAAGCTGGAGCTGGAGATCTGACTGAGGTCATTAGAGGTTCAGACAACTCCAGAACTCCATCAGACCTTTCCCTGAACAGGAAAACTATGGTATACACCACTTTCTTACCTTCCAGCGCACAGGGTTAAGTGCCTTGATCTGCTCATTCATATCTTCCTCAACATTAAATCTGTTGATCACTGAATTTATTTTGAAAGCAACAGCATACTCTCGGCACCACTGTCTCAGTTTATGCAGATTTTCCACATGGTTCTTCTTTCCTTGACCACGGCCAATTAAAACGTTGACATTCTCATCGAAACTATCACATGAAATTGCCAGAATGTCTAAATATTCACCTGAAAACAAGTTTTAAAAATTGATTAATATTCAGTCCTTCAGTTTAAAGCTGTCGGGACTCTGCCCGCTTTCACTTCCTTGTGGTCTATCACGAACTGCCATGTAGAGTTCTGGGGAGTCATCACAAAACCACAAAAGCCACAGCAGAGGCATCATCAAAACATCATCTGTTTTGTGTGTGTGTGCGTGTGTGTCCAGCATTATGGGACAGCCTAAGCTATTATTTTATTATACTATTATACCAAAGAGGCAATAGTACAACGACCTACTTTCATAACATATAACTAACAATATTTCACTGGTATTTACGTTTGGTTTGTGTTTACTGTAGACGAACCACTAACAAACCGTTTCCCACTTGCACTGAAACCCCCCTTTCGGTGAAGCTGCCCCGAGGAAGCTCCTAAACCCCACCAGCGCTCCTGTGTCACACAGCTTTTTCCTTACCGTACTTCTTGAACCACCGTTCTCTAATCAGGCTGCCATTGCTGACAATGCTGACGCTTGGTAGCTTCAACTCCTGCTTGCAAAACTGGACCAGTTGCCCTACAAATTCACCTCTGTCCTGAAGAAACGGTTCTCCTCCCGAGAAATTTATTTTCTCCATTCCTAGGAAAGGCCCAAAGAAAGATGCTGTGAACCTCTGCCTGCAAATTTCCCCACTCCTCCCACCGCTGTCGGTGCCCGACCGCAGTGATGTGAAGAGGGACCGCGGCCGCCTAACGACAGGGATAACTTCTCCGACGCCACTTGGTCCTGCTGGGACGCGGCCGCCGAGCATCCCCCCGCTCCCTCCCTGCACTCACCCGCCTCCTTGAGCATCGCCAGCCCCTTCTTGGCCTCCTCCAGGGGCAGCACGAAGGAGGTCTTGGCCGTGTGGAAGCAGAAGCCGCACTTATAGTTGCACTGCCGGGTGAAGTGGTAATTGACGCTGGTGGGCGTCGGGGACGGGTCGTCCCGCTCTCCCTCCCGCTCCCGCCGGGGGCCCGCCGAGGCGGGGGAGCTGGGGGCCGAAACCCGCC
>NW_009660184.1:145670-152022 GCF_000708025.1 Charadrius vociferus | reverse complement strand
CGCGGTCCGCCCCGCCTCGCCTCGGCTCGGCTCGCAAGCTGCAGAGAGGCTCCCGGCGCACCGCGTTTAAAAGAGCAGGGGCACAGGGTCCCCTCCCGTCCCGCCCCGCCGTGCCGGGGCTCGGGGAAGCGCTCGGTTTCGTTTTCCTTTCTCGCAGAAGGGAAACTTGGCACCGAGAGGCGGGCGCTCGCTCACTGGTTTGCTTCTCCCTCCCCCGTCCCCCTCCCCGCTTCTCGGCCCTGGAGGGTCACCGCGAAACCCGTCGGCTGCCCGGGGTTGGTATCTGGCTCGAGCACCTCCAGGCTTGAGCACATATAGCACCTGAGGACCCCTTTTGATGAGTGTGGGTTCAGTGCCTTTAGCTCTTCTGGTCAAACCATTGTGACTCGTGAAGCAGGGGGAAAGCTGAGCTTGTGTGACTGTGCCGCATCCTTCTCAGAGACAGCCATGAGCTCCTGTAAGTTTAAGCAGGTTTGCATTGCAGACCACTCCAGGTTAGGGGGCCTGATCCATGAAAAGGAAATGCTTGAAGGTTCTTAAATTCTTGGTCTCCAATACTGCCTAAAGCACCTCAAGCAAAGCAACTCCACCAAGTTGAATATAAGGTTAGCCTTAATAGCAGGAAAAGTTGGCAGTTGCCTGAGGTGACACAGAATCACAGAATGGTCAGGGTTGGAAGGGACCTCTCAGATCATCTAGTCCAACCTCCCCACCAGAGCAGGGTCACTTACAACAGGGTGCACAAGATCGCATCCAGGCGGGTTTTGAATGTCTCCAGGGTGGGAGACTCCACAACCTCTCTGGGCAGCCTGTGCCAGTGCTCTGCCACCCTCAAAGTAAAGAAGTTCCTCCTCATGTTAAGATGGAACTTCCTATGTTCAAGCTTGTGCCCGTTACCCCTCGTCCTATCACTGGGCACCACTGAAAAAAGACTACTCCCATCCCCCTGGCACCCTCCCTTTAAGTATTTGTAAGTATTAATAAGATCCCCCCTCAATCTTATTTTCTGTAGACTAAAGAGACCCAAGTCCCTCAGCCTTTCCTCATATGAGAGACGTTCCAGTCCCCTAATCATCTTTGTAGCCCTTTGCTGGACCCTCTCCAGCAGTTCCCTGTCTTTCTTGAACTGGGGAGCCCAGAACTGGACACAGTACTCCAGATTGCATCTGCCACACCAGGGCAGGGTAGAGGGGGAGGATGACCTCCCTCGACCTGCTGGCCACACTCTTCTTGATGCACTCCAGGATGCCGTTCGCCTTCTTGGCCACCAAGGCACATTGCTGACTCATGGTCATCCTGTTGTCCACCAGGACTCCCAGGTCCCTTTCCAGAGGGCTCCGCTCCAGGAGGTCAGCCCCCAACCTGTACTGATGCATGGGGTTATTCCTCCCCAGATGCAGTACCCTACACTTGCCCACACATTGGTGGGGCAGATGGCAGCCCCCTCATGATAACACCAGGAGAGACTGGGACCAAGCTGCCAATTCCCAAATTCCTCAATTCCTTGGTGACACAACAGCTATTGCTGGAGAGGAGCACTTCCACCATAGCACCAGTTGCTATCTGCAGTCCTCTGGTGTGTCTAGACACACCAAGAAGTCCTCCACAGCTTTTCAGCGCCACAATGCCTTCAGTCAGTCTGTCCTCATTCTTGCACGGGCAGTTGAGTGTCACCACTGCTGCCAAAGTACAGAGCCATACTCAAATCTCAAAACCTACCAACTGCCTGTTGGCTATGGTAGGCTTAAATTGGATCTTCACTCACTTCCATTGATCTGCCAGAACTGCTAAGGTAGCAGGACAGTCTTGCTCTTATGTTGACTTCTTTCTTTTTTTCCTTTTGAAAAAGGGGTAGGAGAATGAGCGTCATCCTGTTTGCAAATTTTAACGGGAAACAAAACCTGCTTGTGAATAAAAAAAAAAAGGTTTCTTTTATGTTAATTAGCACTGTCATTTGCTATCCGTAAATTCCCATCACCTTTCCTTCACTTTCCTGGAAATGATCTACTGGCTCAGTAATGGCTGGATCAGTGAATAATGGGGCTTCAGGTTTTCCCCTTCAGGCAGTATTTATTGTTATCTCTAACAGCTGTTTCTTGCTGGAACAGATTCATACCAGTAGGGCAGGATGGCAGAATTCTTGCTGTGCCTAGCCCCAGTAATGCCACCTCACAAATCTATTGCTTCAGCATGACGGGAAACATCTCAGTTCATGAGGCTTTCCAAAATTGTCTCAGAGCTTGTCAGCAGAGATTATTGAAATAATTATTCAGGGAGTTACCATGGGAGGAACTACCCATGTGCCCTTCCAGTTCCTTGAGTATTTTAAGCCTTATGCCTGGCTGCAAGCCATAGTGTTGCTCTTCCCCACAATTCCTCATCCGCGGTCCTTCACCCCGCACATCCCTCTTACCTGTGGCATTCCTTCAGGAGGAAGACAAGACAGTGCAAGTTTAGACTGAAACCTGACATTGAAGTTGCTCCTTGGTTGTTTCAGTGTTTCAATTAATTTGGAGAAGTCTGATGTGCTCTCTTTCCTCCCTTCTGTTTCATGTTAGGAACTCTATCCCATTTCATATCTTCTCTGCCCCCAATTCGAATTCCTTTCTCGCCTCATTTCTACTTTTGTTCACGTCAAGGTGAGCCCATGCAGATAAAGGGAGTACAGCCTCTCTCCCTCCTTTGAGCTGCAAAACTTTCACAAAGAACACTTGTGATAAGCACAAGATCTTAAAGACAATCACAAGACTTCAAATTGTGCATCTCAAGAAATATTCTGTCACGTGTGTGCGTATACATATATATACACATGTGTGTATGCCACCAAGCTCACAATCTCTGCATATAGCTTTGCATAGAGATCTTACTGCAGGTGATAAATAATCGTTTAGCTCACCTTGTCTCAGAAGCTTCCCGGACCTTCTGAACATCTGGGCACCGCAGAAGGTCTACCGAGGCTGGCAGAGTGATCTAGACCTATTGCAGCCTCAGCCCTGAGCTCATCGCTTAGTGCCTCAGCTGGATAGGAAAATTCGGTTCAAAATACTTAATTTCCAAAATCAGTTAAAAATTCTTGATTATTACCAATTTCTCTCAACACAAGACTTAACATGCGATACACAAACACTCCAAGAGCATGTCGGAAGTGTTGCTCAGTGACTCAGTAAACTAAAACTTTACGGTTTTTGAACTGTTTTTCTGTGAAAGGGAAGGTCTCTGTTTCAAGGAGCAAAACATCTTAGAGAACGTAACACTCAAGGTTACTCAAGACTTCCTGTTCTCTGAAATTTTATCTATGCTTTCTTAGAAAATGACAATTATAAAAGCTCTACTTTTTGCCCCCACTAAGTATGTTTTCAGACAACACTCTCTGCATTACTGTAAAGCCCCACAAAGTAAACCCAGACTGGGATGCGCCCCCTACAGATGTACAAGTCCTAGCAGCAACAAGACAGACATTCATATTTTAATTCCCAAACTGTTCTAACTCACGTGCTCTATGGTGAGGCCCACAAGAAAACACAAATGTTCATTTTTATATGGTAGCTTTGAATCTACAAGAAATGTTGCAATCAAGAACTGTAATGAAATTTTCTGTGCCGGAACCATCTAGAAGAGGCTCAGAAAAACATGATGTTCTCTAAAAGCCGTAGGAAGTCCGATTCCTTCCTTTTCTTTCCCATAGAATTAATCTTACAGTGGCACGATGGAGTTCCAATACTAAAATATTTCAGTTCTGCAAACCTTTTAAAGACAAATATAATTTTTCAAAAATTATTGAATAACAGAATTAATGGTGCACTGGATCTTACATAGGTACATTAATTAGCATGGAAGAATCCAACTGGGTAAACATAGATAATGCTGTTGTGCTCCCTAGTTGCTAGGAAAAGCAAAACTTTAAACAATGGTATATTATTTATCCAAATGATGTACTTTGTTTATTTAAATAAAGAGATTGCTTTCTCCAGTGTGGCTAGTTGGCAGTTCCAGTCAAACAGTATCTTGCTAGGGAAAGCAAATTACTGACATGAACTAATAAAACAAATAAGGTTAAAGGAGGAGCTGTTATCACATCACCTGTGAGGACCAGAAATGGTCCAAGAATAACCACGCAAGTCACACAATGGCAGATGTAGTTTTTAGTGTTTGACAAATGTATTACTTCTTGCTCCACTCGCAGCTGGAAATGACCTCTCCCCCATTGCACCTGCAGCACCATAAATGGGATTGTGTCAAGGACTTTGTACTTGTACTCATCCCTCCTCGGAATGCATGAATCCAAGGGCTGCCACTGAAATTGCCAAATAGAAAGTTAAAACCCACAGGCAATCAAGTTACGAAAGACAGAATATATACACAGATTAGGCACATTTGAAAGAAGTCCACCATGGGCCCTTAATGGTGTGTATGTGAACTCCAGCTTAGGAAGTATTTGAACACATGACTCCTAGAATCTGGGACAAGATGTTGGGAGAAGGATCCTTCTGTGTTCTTTCCATACTGTTCTCCAAGTATCTGGCACTGGCCACTCTCATGAGCAGAACAGGAGGGTCTGTGGCCTGACACTACTAATTTGTGTGTTCTTATGATCTTATCCCCAGATATTTGTCTTTACTGGAGCGCCCTTTACTGGTGCCCTTTAACATTTATTCAGTATGAAAACAGCTGTATTCTATTTGTGTTTATTTTAGGTACCTATGCATTTTATGGGCCTTCAACTTCCCTAATTCCTGCCTTGTGTCTCAGACAGCTGTTTATCTACATTACAGGACTGTGCACTTAGATATATTTTTAAAGTTACAGGTTGATTAATTTCCAGGTTTTTTTCAGCTTTTTCCACTTTGAATTGATCAAAACATTTTTGAATGGTCATACCGCTTCTTGTTGTGTTTGGGTCTCTTCCCTACAGCTACGTACAAGCACAGTGGGCCCTCAAAGGTGTGAAGAGGCTCCAGAACAGTGTTTTACACATAATTAGCACATTTGCTCGACATCGTTTCATATTATATAGAAGGTAAAATGATAATGGTCCTCGTGAAGAAACAGAAAAATACTTACCATAAGCTAATTTCAAAACAGATTCGTACTCTCTGCACTGATTTTAAATACAAAGACCCGTCTTGGACATAAAAGGCAACTGTTCCTATATTTTTAACTGAACTGTGTGTATAGTCTGATGGGAAAGACCTAAAATCTTGCAAGAAGATAATTTTAAGTAATTAGCCAGGACAGACATCACATGCCTGTTATAAATGATCTCATAAGCATATTACAAATGAGGAAAGAAACACCACCAGCTTGATTCACAAGGAATGCTTGTAAACAAGCATATATCAAAGCTGTGGGAGGGGAAAAAGAAAAACGAAAGTAAGCTCTTCCCATTGAATCAGCAGGGAGGGGAAAGGCAACAGTGGCATCAGAAAAACAGAAAAGCAAGGAGCCAGACAAGTCAGTGAGGAACACAGCCAGCTTTTCAAGCTCTTCTGAAGTGAAACTTGGCTGCAAGTCAATTGGACTTCAAAAAAATGAATACACAGAAAAGTGGCAGATAAGGTTCAGTGTAGATAAAGGTAAGGCAATGCACGAAGGAAAGAACAATCAAAACTTGGTACCATAGAATCATAGAATGGTTAGAGTTGGAAGGGACCTTAAAGATCATTGAGTTCCAACGTCCCTGCCATAGACAGGGACACCTCCCACTAGACCAGGTTGCTCAAAGCCCCATCCAACCTGGCTTTGAACACTTCTGGGGATGGGTCATCTGCAACTTCTCTGGGCAACCTGTTCCAGTGACTCACCATCTTCATAGTAAAGAATTTCTTCCTAAAATCTAACCTAAATCTACCCTCTTCCCATTTACAACCATTACCCCTTGTCCTATCACTACAGTCCCCAGTAGAGTCCCTCCCCAGCTCTCCTGTAGGCCCACTTTAGTTACTGGAAGGCTGCAATAAGGTCTCCCCGGAGCCTTCTGTTCTTCAGGCTGAATAACTCCAACTCTCTCAACCTGTCTTCATAGGAGAGGTTCTCCAGCCCTCTGATCATCTTCATGGCCCTCCTCTGGACCTGCTGCCAAAAGGTCCATGTCCTTCTTATGTTGGGGGCTCCACAGGTGAATGCAGTATTCCAGGTGGGGTCTCACCAGCGTGAAGTAGAGGGGCAGAATCACCTCTCTTGTCCTGCTGGCCATGCTTCTGTTGATGCAGTCCAAAGCAGCAGAGTGCATTTGCCATTTGCACCTTTTTTTTTTTTTTTTTTTTTTTTTCCCCTGTTATTATGTTTTGGGGACACCACCAGGATTCAGCCACGGGAGTCTGTGGGAACGGGACCCTTTTTTGCTGGGGGGGGG